>NC_133371.1:29676999-29805931 GCF_049309525.1 Garra rufa
TAGGAAAGAAATATATATTATTTATTTTAAATAAGTCCCTTTATATGAGTCTTCTTTGATATTTTTATGAATGATAGCTATACTGTCACGTCATTTATTCATTCAGCATTTTAGTATCCTTCTTGGCACGAATCTAATGCAGACTTTGCTCACCATTGCTATTATCTAATAAGTCATGGACAAAATCAATTATAGCGTACAATACGGCTTAAATGCTTTGACTGATACAATTTTTTGTGAATAATCGTATCGCGCGTCTTTTAACTCCAGAGGCGGCTCCATATAGCGTCCCATTGATAAAATTACTTTCACTCAGGTACTATTTCGAAAAAAATATTAAAAAACGTTTCACCCTCAGGCTGTAGGCTATTTCAAAATTTTAAAAGCCCAAGTTCACTTTCTCCTACACCGTCTATTCCCATGTGTTTTTTACGCACCCTGGGCATCTGTCAGTGCATCTCTGTTGGGAAGATGGGTATGTGTTCAAGGTCCTCATCACCCAGGACATCTCCTGAAGATCACTTACAGGAAGCTCATCGGATATTATTCCTGGAGAGTTAGCAGTTGTCTTACATCCTGCAATATCTAAAGCTGAAAATATCTCATTGACTAATTATTTATGTATTAGGGACATAATCGTATCCGAAGGCAGATGTTATCGTTATTAGCAACTTGGTTCCGGTTTCTTTCCAGTTCGTTTCCCGCCGAATGCATATTAGTGAAATACAGACATTCGATATATAGCAAATTTACTATATCATCTCAGCTATAAACTTAAAGCAAATGGAAAAATAAAACAACCTCAGAGTAAACAACAAAATAAATGAGTTGATTTGTTCTTAAAGTAACCATTTCTTTTTTATACGTATATATTAGGGTGTATATGCTATGTGTTTATAAATTCATTATCCACAAACGTTAAAGTTAGTCAAAATGCAGTAAATAGACGCTCGAAAACAAAGTTGCGTTCACCTAAGGAGGTAACAATAAAAACAAAAGTTTACGTTTGTGCGGGGGATGACAATCAAATGAGATCCTATAGAGACTATCCGTAAAAGCGGGAAAATTGCTGACAAAAATTTGATTAAAAAGTCGAAGATGCATAATCTGTCAAATTTATGAGGGATGAATTATGATATGTTTAGTTACAAAGTAACCAATTAATCTAACTACCACAAAATTGGTTTTAAAGAAGAAATTGACCTGAATTAGGCTGTTTATGATGATCTCAGTCATTCATGTTACCACAGAATATCTTCTAGAAGATAGTGAGGAGCATCTGGAATTATTTTCCATCAAAGATGCTTTATCACTCATTTATGTGGCTTGATCATATGAAAACTCATTTGTTTTATTATCATAAGTCTACAGCTACAACAAGATTTAGGATTCAGTGTGTGACACATTTTGTTGTGTCATAGTCCAAAATGGCTTCTCCAACACATGAGTTTTATTTCCAAGATGGCTGACCATGCCGGAGGAATGTAGATGTGCTAGAAGAATTACGATAATAACATAGGCAGAGCAAATAGGCATAGAATGCAATATGGATGAAATCAAATAATGGATGGTCAATATACAACTAATGCATGGGCCATATTGTATAAGCACAGTGGAATCAATCTGACATTTCCAAAGACTAAAAAAATTAATTAATTGTAAGAAGAATGAATGTTCATATTATCTCTTAAAATGTCAGAGCAATCATATCGACACCAGATGGCAACATAGTCATTTCCAACATACTCAGCAGGATTAATGCCTGTGTAGACTGTAATTATTATGTATTGCACTCAACAAATTAGATTAATTATTCTGTATAGATCTCTGGAAACAATCAATGTTTGTAGTGTTCATTCTCTGAATGCAATAGTCAGATCGATTGCAAACACACTAGTAAGATTGCCTGTCTTCCTATAGCTCATTGTATTTTCTCAGCCATGCAGTGATGGTTCACATTTATTAACAGAAATAGAGATTAACCATGAGTCATGTGTCCAGATGTCTATAAATTCCACTCTAATCCACAGGCAAATTAATCAACAATCATAGTAGTTAAGACTAAGACTTTTCAAACATGGTGCCTTTGGGAGAAACACAGATAATAGAACAATATTTATGAACTCATTGTAGTTCTCACTTCACATAAGTTACAATCACTGTTGTGATGAATTAGGCCATGCACACAAAATCCAATTTCAAACACGCATACACAAACACATATTTCCTTTGCATGAAGGGCCAATTTCCTGGCATGGGAAATTACCCCAGATGGTAATATTACATTTATTTGTAGAGGTGACTTAAAGTTTCAGCAGTGTTCTCTGAAGCATCAAGAAGAATCTCCTTTTCGTCTTTTCAAATAAATGGCTTTAAAAGGCTCATACTGTAAGGCCTCCAATTAGAGGAAAAATGGAAAAGAGAGAGCCTTCAAAGCTTAACTGGGAGACTAGCCATCAAAAGTTTTTAATTAAGAACTGTGTTACTTGGATTTGGGTGCCAGCCAACAAACCAATCTAGAGTTAACCAGCTTCAAAGCAGCCATCTAGGCAATCTCGTTACTTAGCATTTCAATTGAGAGACAGTAGTTATCTAGTCATATAATGACAAACATCACTGTGGATTAAGACATCTCAGTAAGTGCTGAACCACACTTCCTTATATTGCAGGAAATGGCTACATTGAGGGCAAGGAGCTTGAAAACTTCTTCAGTCAGCTGGAGATTGCACGGAGAGGGGCTGGTGCGGTGAGTATACAGACAAGCGAAGAAGATTAAACTTCATTGTATTTAGTGCTGTCAAATCGATTAATCGTGATTAATCGTGATTAATCATATCTAAAATAACAGTGTGTTTACCCAAATACATGTGTGTACTGTCTATATTTATATCTATGTATAAATACACAGTACACACACATATTGTGTAAATAAACTTTTATTTTGTATGCAGTTAATCATCATTAATCGCGATTAATCATGATTAATTAATTTCACAGCGCTAGTTGTATTGTGCTGTATTAATTGTGCTTAAACTAAAAGATAGATTGTGAGATTGTTATTCTTTTTGTATGATTCACATCACCTCAAAGTACATCATCAAAGAAGCTTAAAGGGATAGTTTACACAATCAAGGAAATATACTCATATACTCACCCTCATTTCATTGACAACTTTTTGTTCCGAGGAACGCCAAAGAAGATATTCTAAAAAATGTCTTTGTTTTAAACCCCTTTGACTTTCAATAGTGAGTAAATGATGATAGAATTCACATTTTTGGGTAAACTATCATTTTAATGGTGTGTGCAAACCAAATTTAATTATTTGTGTGAGTAGATTACAAACAAAGTCAATGCAAAGATTCGAATAGATGCAAATAGATGCGAATTTGCAGCAGGTGATGCGAATTGGATGACGCAATTGCCACGAATGTGCAATATAAACCTCAATCGCGTCTTGTAAATTTGTTTGTTTACATGCCCTTTTTGACAGGTCCGATTGTATCAGAAAATGAAAGAGAGCATTACGCACTGTTTTTATTTGTGCGAGTGACATGAAAAACATCCTGTGAGTAATCTAGAGCGATAACACAATGCAAATATTAGCTTTGCTTTTGCACACACATGGAAATTAAAGCTGCTGTGTATTTGTTTCACTTGCGCTGGCTCAACCAATAGCGTCATTTAGGGGCGGGACTACCTAATTGGAATATGAAAGCGGGCTTGAAACTCAACTAATATTGACAGCATTCTTTATTTTTGGAATTCTATCTCTAATTCTAACACTGCCCTGTTGAAAAAAACAGCATATGCTGGTTAGGTAAGTTTTGAAGCATGGATGCTGGTTGAGCTGGTTTATGCTGCTCATGTGCTGGTTTAAGACAGTCTAGTGGTGGGCATAGATAAAAAAAATTTAATCTAGATTAATCTCACTGTAATCTTGGAATTAATCTAGATTAATCTAGATTAAAATGGCTAATTTGAATTCTGCCGAAGGCATTCAGAATATGTGTGCTACCCAAATAATGACTAAAAGTAAGTCTTTGAGAACGGGTTTCTCAAGCCAGGTGGTGCATTAGACCAGGGGCTCATCTCCCGTTTCCAAAATGCATCACAAACTGCTTGAAAACTGCATTTACAACACAATTAACTATACAAACGTGTGTAACCAACTATTCCTACACTGCGTAAAAGGCTGCGCAACGTGCACGTTGCAGTTAAATACACAGATGCGCACGGGCATGGATATCTGCGTGCGTAGTCTTCGGTTAAACTGCGTTGCTTTTAGAAGCGTCAATTCAGTTGTTGCATATAGTTTAATGTCTTTATTTCGGGATTATAAAAGTACATTATAACTCAAATTTGAGATTTTACTGGGGCACAGCAGATTTTCACTCTGGCACGTGCCCCAGTAAAACGGGTCTAGCAACGCACCTGCCCTGAAGCAAACCCGGCGGCTTCATAGCTGCATCCATGTTATCACGTCTCGTTTGATGTGGTAATTTCACAGCAGGCATATCATAGACTGAGGCATACACACAGGTTCGAAGACTCGTTCTCGCCCCCTACAGTGCAATTCGGCTAGGTACACATCCGCGCTAAAATATCAAGGTGAAAGTCATCATAGCTTGCGTAGTATAGACCCAGCTCCCAACCCAACTTTGAGAATAGATTAACGGCGATATTTTTTTTATCGCCCGATAAGAGTCTCACGTTAACGCAGCACGTTAACGCCGATAACGGCCCACCACTAAGACAGTCATTTGCTGGTTTATGCTGACTACTAGACATGACTAGCTAAAGACCAGCTAAGACCAGCTTAAACCAGCTCAAACCAGCATCCATGCCTCAAAACCTACCTGACCAGCATATGCTGTTTTTTTCAACAGGGTGTAAAAAAAAAATGGTAGAAAAATCGAAAAAGTTACCTCCCGTGTGAGTAGATTACATACAAAGTCAATGCAAAGATGCAAATAGATGCGAATTTGCACCAAGTGATGAGAATTGGGTGACGCAATTGCCATGAACGTGTGATATAAACCTCAATCACGTCTTCAGTGCAAGTTGAAAAAAATTCAACTACATGTCCTGTTTGACAGGTCCGGTTCTATTAGAAAATGAAAGAGAGCATTACGCACTTTTTTATTTCTACATGAAAAACACCCTGTGAATAATCTAGAGCGATAACACAATGCAAATATTAGCTTTGCTTTTGCACACACATGGAAATCAAAGCTGCTGTGTATTTGTTTCACTGGCACTGACTCAACCAATGCCGTCATTTGGGGGCGGGACTACCTAATTGGAAGATGAAGGCGGGCTTGAAACTCAACTAATATTGACAGCATTCTTTATTTTTGGTATTCTGTCTCTAATTCTAATACTGCCCTGTTGGAAAAAAACAGCATGTTTAGGTAGGTTTTGAAGCATGGATGCTGGTTTAAGCTGGTTTATGCTGGTCATGTGCTGGTTTATGCTGGTCCTGACCAGTTTAGGACCAGCTAAGGACCAGCATCCATACCTCAAAACCTACCTAACCAGCATATGCTGTTTTTTTCAACAGGGTGTAAGAAAATAAATGGCAGAAAAATCAAAAAAGTTACCTCCCAGATACATTTACAGACATGTCTTTTAACCCCCGAATGCAACACAATGCAATGCATAATTGGAAATATAAGGAAAGCAACTGTCAATACTGTCAATACACAAAACTCCTTCATATTAAAACAATACTTTGGGCCATATTTTCACTGAGTTTGAACCATGCGCAAATCAAATATATAAAGACCCCAGATGACTAGGCAGATGGCATGCAGGAAAGATAGGAAAGGAGATTTTATCTTCATCCCTGTATGTTCAACAATAAAGCAGAGAGAGCCTCACAAATGGTCTCATAAAGTTAGTAATGCTATTATCCGCCACACAAGTGGCAATGAATATGGCACAAGGCAATGCGCAGTGTACATCACTTATAAAGTGAAAGCTTTTTCCTAACCTGAGAAGCACAAACCGAATAAAGCTTTTCCAATAAGCAAAGAACGAGAAAAAGATTCATCTTGTTGTGCTTTCTCCACACAGGATCCCTCAAACGCAGCTTTCAAAGAGAAGATGACAGAGTTCATGCAGAAATTCGACAAGAACAAAGACGGGAGAATTGAGATGTCTGAGGTAGATGAACACATCACCATCATCCCATCTTGCTTTAATCACTTTATTCAAACCTGGAACTTATTGAAAAAAAAGCAGTGGTCTTAAATAGGAAATATTAAGGTTTTCCATTCTTTTTGCTGTATGTGTCTAACTCATGTATACTTTCCATCAGCTGGCTCAGATCTTGCCCACAGAGGAGAACTTTCTCCTGTGCTTCAGACAGTTTGTTGGATCCAGCACTGAATTCATGGCTGTAAGTGAAGCTGATTTTTCATTTTATAGATCCGTGGTCATTTATCTGTATATTTATAACCCAAGACTCCCCTGGGTGCCATACAAATATCATCACAATGCATCTAATATGTATAGCCAAATACAACACTTTGGAGAGTCTGATCGTCAAAAATCGACTCCCTCAATGATGTATTTTGTCAAGTTGAAGCGAGAGTAGAACTAAAGAGAAAGGGAAGCTTTTTAATCATCCAGTGTGGTAGGCAAGCCTTTTAAAGGCTGGAATGAGTAAGTACAAACTTCTATTTTCAGACTCATGTATTATAGATGTGCTGCTGTAATTCTCCGTAGACCTGTAGAGGGAGGCATCTATCTTTGATAAGAGCCTGTGATGGAAACAAGGCCAGCTGCTAGATTAAAACATTCATTAAATGGCATTTCTCGCTCCTTGTTCTCACAATGCACAGCTGCTTTGAATAGAAAATACAGAGGGGATAATGAAAAAGCCAGGGTAATTAATGTAAGAATAATTTGCCAATTATTTCTTCACCTCCGCACTCCTATTCTTCTCCTATGTCCAACCTGAGACATACTGCACCTATGCGCTGTACTGATAGTACAGTTACAATATCTTTGTATATTTGTCTGTATCTGCAGGCCTGGCGGAAGTATGACACAGACCGCAGCGGCTTCATTGAGGCTAATGAACTAAAGGTAAGATTTTTACTGCTGTGGCCTTCACAGCAATACTGAAAAGAGTTTTGAAAGCCACTAATGTGATGAGGCAGATGGAAACTATGCAAATCTCTCTGGATTTGGTGGCTGGCATCCAAAGAGAGTATACAAATCACTACATTTGTAAACAAAGCAAATGAAGCAATGCTCACTGAGGAGACGATGACCTCAAAAGAAAGTAAAGCAGATGTCACTAACAAATAATGTTTTTCTTAGGTGAAAATGCTTGAGGGGGTTCACAAATTCTATCTAAAATACAGTTGAAGTTAAATGTTTACATACACCTTGCAGAGTGTGCTAAATCTTAATTATTTTACCAAAATAAGAGGAATAATACAAAATGCATGAGAAGGTGTGTTCAAACTTTTGGTCTGTACTGTATATTTTTCTGTTTATTAAAGTTTTTAACTCTACAGCTGTGCAGTTTTCAGTGGGTTAGTGTGTTTTTTTATATATATATTTAAATTAATAAATAAGTATTTTTTAAATGGGTTTTTATACAAAAACTGCTTTTTTATGTAAAATTCACTTTATAAAAGACCCACATTTCTAACTTAAATTCATGGGGATAACATGGATAATTTCACATGGTTTAGTGTAAGATTTTTGCCCATCTTTTGGAAAATCCAGTTTTAAAAGTAAAAATAAAATAACTTTTACCAGTAGGTGGCTGCAGAGCTCCACCATTTGCTATTTGCTATTTGACCACCTGAAAGATATTTTTTCACAAGTTTTTTCAGTTGAATTCATATCTACAGTACAGACCATGAGAAGGTGTGTCCAAACGTTTGGTCTGTACTGTAGTTCACAAGAGAAAATAATAGTTGAATTTATAAAAATGACCCCATTCAAAAGTTTACATACACTTGAGTTCCTTGTTTGTCCTGAACAGTTAAACTGTCCAGTGTTCTTCAGAAAAATCCTTCAGGTCCCACAAATTCTTTGGTTTTCCAGCATTTTTGTGTATTTGAACCCTTTCCAACAATGACTGTATGATTTTGAGATCCATCTTTTCACACGGAGGACAACTAAGGGGTTTAGACGCAACTATTTCAGAAGGGTTCAAACGCTCACTGATGCTCCAGAAGGAAAAAACGATGTGATAAGAGGGGGGGGGGGGGTTGAAAACTTTTAAACAGAATAGGGATATAGAGATACATAGATACATTTGTGTTATTTGGCCTATTTTTTTATTTAGTACTGCCCTTCAGAGGCTACAGAAGATAGTTACATGTTTTTCCCAGATCTTCAAATTCCAAAAGTTTTCACCCCCTGGCTCTTAATGCATTCTGTTTCCTTCTGCAGCATCAGTGAGTGTTTGAACCTTCTGTTATAGTTGCATATGAGTTCCTCAGTTATCCTCAGTGTGAAAAGATGGATCTCAAAATCCTACTGTCATTTTTTGGAAAGGGTTCAAATACACAAAAATGCTGGAAAACCAAATAATTTGTGGGGCCTGAAGGATTTTTCTGAAGAACAGCAGGCAGTTCAGGACAAACAAGGAACTCATGAACAACTATCACTAAACAAAAAACACAGCTGTGAATCATTCAGGTAACAACACAGTATTAACAATCAAGGGGATGTAAACTTTTGAACCTCAACTATTATTTTCTCTTTTGGAGTATATGTAAACATCTTTTATGTGAAATATCTTATTCAGGACAGTACTAAATTAACAAAAATAAATTATTTTGTATGATCTCTCTCATTTTGATAAAATAATTAACATTTTGCAGATTCTGAAAGGGGTGAAAGTAAACTTTTGACCTCAACTCTAAATGTCTAAGTGTATATAAAATCCTCATATTCATTACTTCCAACAGGGCTTCCTCTCTGACCTGCTTAAAAAGGCAAACAGACACTATGATGACCAGAAATTGCAGGAATACACACAAACAACAGTAAGTCATTGTCTTTGTGGTGCATTAGTCAATGTCATTTACTTTTTAATGACAGAGAGCTCTTACATAATAGCAGTCATTTAATTTTAAACACAAATATGCAACTTTAAAGTGTTATGTCACCTTAAAATCCTTGAGTCATTTGCCACCATACTTGACCGAGTAGTTCGTGCACTCCAGCTGTGCTAACATATGTCCACTCCTTAAGGCCAGAGACACAAACTTATTATTCCAAGGAAAGCCAGCTGGACATAGCGAGCCTTAGTTGTCCTCTACCTATTGTGAAGAACAAAATAAGTTAAGACATGATTTTTGATGCAGGATTTCTGTATTGTGTAAACATTTAAACTAAGTTGCTGTCTATGCTTATAGCTCAAGATGTTTGATCTGAATGGCGATGGGAAACTGGGTTTGTCTGAAATGGCAAGGTGAGAAATGAAATTTCTAAAATTTAAAAAATGAAAAAGTTACAAATCACTACAAATCAATCACATCTGTATTTTTGTTTATTTTAAGGCTTCTGCCGGTTCAGGAGAATTTCCTGCTGAAGTTTCAGGTATTTATACATAAGTTTGTAGTCCTTATGAGGTTCTGAAGGTCAAATATTTTTGATACTAAAACTTGTATTTATTGTCCAACAGGGTGTCAGGCTGACTGCTGAGCAGTTCAACGCCATCTTTGCATTCTATGATAAGGTAATGTATAATCCGACAGGAACAGCGTAACGATTTTGTAGGGCTTTAGGGTATTGTATGGTTTTGTATGCACTGCTGCAATTTTGCTGGAAATCTGATCTTTCCCTCCTTCATGAGTGCCTTTTGAATGCAAAGCAGCGTCCCTGTTCACCTGTGCAGGTAAATGAGCAGAAGCACCTGCACGTGTTTTTTCTGCCCACATCTTCCAGCTCGGTGGTATCATCATTTGTAAAATAATTTAAAATGCAAAATCAGAAGCACATTTACAACAGTTTAAGTGCCAACCATTAGTAATTACAGAAACCCTAATGAAAACTGCTGCAAGATGAGAATTGCTATTTAATGCGGTGCTACCACACATTCATAATTAGTCTTTCTCCAGTTAACTTAAACACACCAGGCATATATGTTTTAGAAGGGAAAGATTATCTAAACCTTGTTCTATAAAATCACAATCTTAAATTAAATGCAATATCTGTGAGCAAATAGAGGCCATTAGACAACAGCACATGATTACGTGTTAAAGCTAAACTAGAGGACCAACAATCAGTTGTCTCAAATGTTAACATGCAAGTTTATGTCAGAGCTATGATTAGTTCAATTCTCATTTTATTTTTGCATTTCCTTTCTGTCTAAGTTTCTCAGTCTCCTCCTAGCAGTCACAATGCCTTTGCTGTTATGAAATATTGACAACAAAACACTTGCCAAGCCATTTGACCACTAATATGGCTGATAGTCATAAAACGAGAATTGAAACAGACAGGTGTTTGAAAAAAAAAAAAAACATTTCTGACAGGGTTTAAGTCACTTGAAAGTCAGAAAATAAATTATTATATATATTATATATATTATCATAAGCCAATACGGTTCTGTTCACACAGATACTATTAGTAGCTTATATTATTTTTGTTGTATATTTTCTTTTTGTTAAATCTTTTTGGTAATTTTTATTAGTTTTTTTAAGTAATTTTAATTTCCGTTTTAGTTATTTTAATGGATCAAGTTAAACTTAATGAAAATGAGAAATGTTGCCTTAACAACTAGCTGTAGAACAAGAAGTATAATTTTTATATTATTATTTATATATTTTAATTTTTTTCATTCCAAGTTTTTTTTAAGAAACAAAATGGCTTCTGTATGGTTTTTGTTTTATTTTTTAATTAACTAATGTCTCTGATCTATATGACTTTTGTTTTTTTGTACTGTTTTATATATATAGTGTAAAGTTTTGAGAATGACACAAATATTAGTTTTCACAAAGTTTGCTGCTAAACTGCTTTTAGATCTTTGTTTCAGTTGTTTCTGTGATGTACTGAAATATAATTACAAGCACTTCATACGTTTCAAAGGCTTTTTATCGACAATTACATGACATTTATGCAAAGAGTCAGTATTTGCAGTGTTAGCCCTTCTTTTTCAGGTGATAGCAACCCATTCTTTCATAATCACTTCTTGGAGTTTGTCAGAATTAGTGGGTTTTTGTTTGTCCACCTGCCTCTTGAGGATTGACCACAAGTTTTCAATGGGATTAAGATCTGGGGAGTTTCCAGGCCATGGACCCAAAATTTCAACGTTTTGGTCCCGAGCCACTTAGTTATCACTTTTGCCTTATGGCACGGTGCTCCATCGTGCTGGAAAATGCATTGTTCTTCACCAAACTGTTGTTGGATTGTTGGAAGAAGTTGCTGTTGGAGGGTGTTTTGGTACCATTCTTTATTCATGGCTGTGTTTTTGTGTAAAATTGTGAGTGAGCCCACTCCCTTGGATGAGAAGCAACCCCACACATGAATGGTCTCAGGATGCTTTACTGTTGGCATGACACAGGACTGATGGTAGCGCTCACCTTTTCTTCTCCGGACAAGCCTTTTTCCAGATGCCCCAAACAATCGGAAAGAGGCTTCATCGGAGAATATGACTTTGCCCCAGTCCTCAGCAGTCCATTCGCCATACTTTTTTGCAGAAGATCAATCTGTCCCTGATGTTTTTTTTTGGAGAGAAGTGGCTTCTTTGCTACCCTTCTTGACACCAGGCCATCTTCCAAAAGTCTTGGTCTCACTGTGCGTGCAGATGCGCTCACACCTGCCTGCTGCCATTCCTGAGCAAGCTTTGCACTGGTGGCACTCCGATCCCGCAGCTGAATCCTCTTTAGGAGACGATCCTGATGCTTGCTGGACTTTCTTGGACGCCCTAAAGCCTTCTTAACAAGAATTGAACCTCTTTCCTTGAAGTTCTTGATGATCCTATAAATTGTTGATTTAGGTGCAATCTTAGTAGCCACAATATCCTTGCCTGTGAAGCCATTTTTATGCAACGCAATGATGGCTGCACGCGTTTCTTTGCAGGTCACCATGGTTAACAATGGAAGAACAATGATTTCAAGCATCACCCTCCTTTTAACATGTCAAGTCTGCCATTCTAACCCAATCAGCCTGACATAATGATCTCCAGCCTTGTGTTCGTCAACATTCTCACTTGAGTTAACAAGACGATTACTGAAATGATCTCAGAAGGTCCTTTAATGACAGCAATGAAATGCAGTGGATTAAGTTAATTTTCATGGCAAAGAAGGACTATGCAATTCATCTGATCACTCTTCATAACATTCTGGAGTATATGCAAATTGCTATTATAAAAACTTAAGCAGCAACTTTTCCAATTTCCAATATTTATGTTATTCTCAAAACTTTTGGCCACGACTGTACAGTATATATATTAGTGGTGGGCCGTTATCGGCGTTAACGTGCTGCATTAACGTGAGACTCTTATTGGGCGATAAAAAAAATATTGCCATTAATCTATTCTCAAAGTTGGGTTGGGAGCTGGGTCTATACTATGCAAGCTATGATGACTTTCACCTTGATATTTTAGCGCGGATGTATACCTAGCCGAATTGCACTGTAGGGGGCGAGAATGAGTCTTCGAACCTGTGTGCCTACTGTGAAATTACCACATCAAACGAGACGTGATAACATGGATGCAGCTATGAAGCCACCGGGTTTGCTTCAGGGCAGGGGCGTTGCTAGACCCTTTTTACTGGGGCACGTGCGTGAGTTATAATTTACTTTAATAATCCCGAAATAAAGACATTAAACTATATGCAACAACTGAATTGACGCTTCTAAAAGCAACGCAGTTTAACCGAAGACTACGCACACAGATATCCATGCCCGTGCGCATCTGTGTATTTAACTGCAACGCGCACGTCGCGCAGCCTTTTACGCAGAAGTACATGCAGTGTAGGAATAGTTGCTTACACAAGTTTGTATAGTTAATTGTGTTGTAAATGCAATTGTCAAGCAGTTTGTGATGCATTTTGGAAACAGGAGATGAGCCCCTGGTCTGCGCCACCTGGTTTGAGAAACATATTCTGAATGCCTTCGTCAGAATTCAAATTAGCCATTTTAATCTATATTAATCTAGATTAATTCCAAGATTACAGTGAGATTAATCTAGATTAATTCCAAGATTACAGTGAGATTAATCTAGATTTTAAAAAATTATCTATGCCCACCACTAATATATAAATATATATATATATATATATATATATATATATATATATATTTATTTATTTGTTTATATATTTTTTTTTTTTTCTTTTTTTTTTTTTTACGTTTTACTGGTACGTAAAAAGAAAGAATGAATATGTGAAATGACATCAATGAATAGGAACTGCAGCTTTCAACCATCAAAAAACATTCAAATGCACTTTAAAAATAACAGAAAATGTGTCTACACAGCTTGTCCGCTATATTTCAAGTTTTCTGAAGCCATGTTTTTCAGTAAAGATCTTGTTATTTCAGTAAAGAGTTTTAGTTAGAAAAATGAATGAATGAGTTGATCCAGTTTACAAAATGATTCACTAAATGATTTGTTCACAAATTGGACTTGGAATTGCTATTGTGTATTTTATGGCACTAGAGGACTTTGAAGTCTAGAAAATCCTCCTTATTTGTTCCACAGAAGAACATTAAAATGCTTTTATAAACTGTAACAAACATGGGTGTTGTTTTCTGCTTTCAAGGATGGAAATGGCTATATTGATGAGCAGGAGTTGGATGCTCTCCTGAAGGACCTCTATGAGAAGAACAATAAGGTGAGATAAGAAGGTTTAGAATTATTACAGCTTTTGACAAATGACAGATAACGAAAGCAACCCCACTGTACTGTGACTGTGTTTAACCTCAGGAGGTGGACTCTAAGAGCCTGAATGGTTATAAGCAAAGCATCATGGCACTGTCAGACGGGGGAAAACTGTACCGCACAGAGCTGGAGATCGTCCTTTGCCGAGAGCCCATGGTGTGAATCGAGGCTTCCTGACCTCCATCTCTCAGCTCTGTTCCAGCTGCCTGAATACTGTAACCGTGTGCATGTGCCGGGCACCCCGTTCCCCTCCTATCCCCCTCTCTAAATGAGTTCTGAATGAGTGTGCACAGAAAAAGCACAAAGTCTCTCCTCTTCCCGTCTTTCCTTCCCCTTCCCACACCCTGATCGCCACTGCTTTCCTTTGCCTACAAACTGCAGCTACTATGATGCCCTCTGCTCAATTTTTAAACTATATATTTAAAGATGAATCTTTCTGAAAGAGTAGGAGAGTAATGGTATAATATGGTTAGATATGTGATTATTTATTTGGAGTGCTTGGCTTCAAATTCTTCTGGTTTCTTCCCTTCCGTTTGGTTTCCTCTTCAGTTTGTTTCTGACCTCATTTCATTTCATTCCTGCCCAATTATGTTTGGGTTTGTGGTGTTTTTTGGCTGATACTGTTTGAGGATGTAACTAAGAGCATTAATAAAAGTTATGTGATATTCGTGTTTTTTCAGTTCTGTTCATTCTAGGTAGTTCAAATGCTTGAGAATGCATTCAAAGTATGCAATAGCAGGAATATTCCTTTTACAGAACAGAAATGCCCTCTGTCACATCTAATGTCTTATCCAAGCAGTCAGCAGTCAGTTCCTCTGTGACATTCTGGATGGAGACATCACATTTCGAGTAAAAATCTTTCCTAATTGTGTCCAGATGCATTTAAAGCACATTAAATAATTTAGCTGCTAGACTTTCCTCTTACATAGCAAGAGTTTGTAGAAATTCCTATCAATTAATCATCAGAACATGAATAATTAATGCAAATGCAGTTTTGGTTTTATAAATGGGGATTCTCTACACTGTTTGCACTGACGGTTGGCGTGGCTCTGATGTACACTGATGATTGTGTACAAAACATTTCATATTTATCTAATTTGACAAATTCTAATCTATTTAACAGTCTACAGTTGAAGTCAAAAGTTTACATACACCTTGCAGAATCTGCAAAATGATAATTATTTTATCAAAATAAAAGGGATCATATAAAATGCATGTCATTTCTTTATTTAGCACTGACCTGAATAAGATATTTCACATAAAAGTCGTTTACATATAGTCCACAAGAGAAAATAATTGTTGAATTTATAAAAATGACCCTGATCAAAAGTTTACATAAACTTGATTCTTAATACTGTGTTGTTACCTGAATGATCCACAGCTGTGTGGGGTTTTTTTTTAGTTATAGTTGTTCATGAATTCCTTTGTTTGTCCTAAACAGTTAAACTGCCTGCTGTTCTTTAGAAAAATCCTTCATGTCCCATGAAGGATGGTTTTTCATGGTTTTTCAGCATTTTTGTGTATTTGAATTCATTCCAACTATGAATGTATGATTTTAAGATCCATCTTTTCACACTGAGGACAACTAAAGGACTCATATGCAACTATTACAGAAGTTTCAAACAATGCATTAAGAGCCAGGGGTGAAAACTTTCGAACAGAATGAAGATATGTACATTGTTCTTATTTTGCCTGAATATCATATTTTTCATTTAGTACTGCTCTTCAGAAGCTACAGACGATACTTGCATGTTTCTAAGAAGACAAAATAAGTTAAATTTACCCTGATCTACAAATTCAAAAAGTATTCACCTCTTGACTCTTAATGCATCATGTTTCCTTCTGAAGGAAATTGATGAAATTCTGAAAAACCAAATAATTTGTTGGGACCTGAAGGATTTTTTTGGAAGAACGGCGGGCAGTTTAACTGTCCAGGACAAACAAGAGACTCATGAACAACTATCACAAAAAACAAACAAACAAACAATAAACAGCTTGTGGATCATTCAGGTAAGAACACAGTATTAAGAATCAAGGGGGTGTAAACTTTCAAACAGGGTCTTATATTAAATAAATAAAAAAAATAACATGCATTTTGTATGATCCCTCTTATTTTGGTAAAATTATTAACATTTAAACTTGTGACCTCAACTGTATGTAATATTTTAGGTATAAAAAAAAAACTCTTCTATATCTGAAGATCACTATTTCAAATAAAAAAAATATATGGATTAATAACTGAATATGTTATAATCATTTTCCTTAAACATTTCTGCATATTCTCCCATACAAAAAAATCTGGATTTTTTTTTCAGAATGCACTCAAGTTAAAAGCAAAAGAACTTTAAAGGAAAATATTAATATGCTAAAAAGGTTTCTCGGCTCTAAACATTGTGCTTTTAAGGATATAAAAAGCTTTGCCTTTCCGTTTGTACCTATTGAATACAATTACCAGAAAGCATTCACAGTCTGGTATAACGTCTATATTGTAATTGCCAGAGCAATGAATTAAAAAATGAAGCGAATTCTGTTCTTTTATTGATGATGTTTAAATATAGCTACTGTGAATTTAATGAGAAACTGAGAGTGGACAGCTCAATTCTCCTCTAAAGCATTTCTACACTACACATAAATGGGAACAAAGCCATGTTCTTCAAAAAGAAAACATTGTTTCCTAAAGGTAATAGATGGCAACTGAAAATCCTTAATTAAAATTTGGAGGCCTTTGAGATGCCTTTCAATCACCTCAGGCATCTAAATACATTTTAAGATCTGATGAAGCAGATCCAGGTATAAAAACAACAACAATTTTGGTACATGCTGCAATCACTTCTGTTTAAATCAATGCATCTCATTCAGTTGAAATGTATATTTTTACCAGATGCTTGTAAGTAAAATAAAACCAAAACTCACCTTTTTCTTCAATGACCCTGCTGAAAAAACCAGCTAAAACCAGCCTAGGCTGGTTGGCTGGTCTTAGCTGGTTTAAGCTGGAAATGGCTGGTTTTAGCTGGTCTCCCAGGCTGGTCAGGCTGGTTTTAGCTGGTGGTTTCCCAGCCTGACCAGCTAAGACCAGCCTGACCAGCCTGGCCAGGCTGGAAAAATGGCCAAAACCCCTCTAAAACCAGCCTGCCTCCCAGCTATGACCAGCTAAAACCAGGCTGGTTGACCAGCTAAAACCAGCCAACCAGCCTAGGCTGGTTTTAGCTGTTTTTTTCACCAGGGGAGGAAGTATGCCTATGGGTGAGGCTTCTGGTTCATTTCCGCTATAGGGAAATAACAAGAAGAATAACAATGTGAGGTAAATGGTAAAACTGTTTGCACTATAAACCAGTGTGTTCATAATTGAGACAATACATTAAAATAACAAACAAGCTGTTTTGTACAGCTAAAAATAGCTAGACGCAGATAAGATCAGAAGCTAGACCCATAAAATTTACAAATGGCTGCGTCGACTCTTACAGGAATAAAAAGGAAGATTACTGGAGCATGTTTTACAAGAAAATACAATTTCAGTCTTTCTGCTTCAAAATTTCAACATTAATTCAATGTTTTTTTTTGCGGCTTCTTTGTCTTTATTTCTAAAACCTACGAACAATTTCTAAGTGAAAACTATTTCACCACCATTTTTCAGTGTACCGAAGCAAACAAATCTCATTAACACCACCAAAACAAGTGAGAATACACTATACACATACTTGTAATCCACTTTCTAAGCTATGCATCAAAGCTCAAAATGAAGCTCGCAGCAACTACAAACACACTAAACTTCTAAGACAAACATTTAACAGCCTCAGCTTATCTGTCCTGGATCTCCTGGCGAAGATGTTACCACTGAACTACGAATGCTCTCTGCCACTCAGCGTATGCTAATATAATTATAAAGGCCTTTGATGTCCTCAAGGCTCATTGCGAGCCTCATAAGTCTCACAGAAAATTGAAGCAAAAAAGGGAAAAGGAAGTGGTGGCTAGGAGGACAAGCAAAAACGTGCTTGAGTGGATGTTAATTGGTCACTTGTGTCAAATACGTAAAAGTTGAGGCACACAGATTTAACCATTACTTGCACAAAAAAACGTAATAAACGTAATGCTAAACTAATTTAATCTGTCAGTATTATAATATGTAATATGTAAGTTCCATATGAAATTAAACTGAAAGCGGCAACAACCGTGGGCAGAGGATTTGCTATATTAGAGCTGCAGTATAAAGACATTACCCTTTATATCCCAAGACAAGCTTGTAAGAGGTTAACACTTCTTAAAATAGTGAGGATTTGCGCATGCAAACAGTGCTGCGATGTGTGGCGCAACATTGACTCCAAGTGGCCACTTATTATAAGTGCACTAGTGTGTCAATACGCATATTCACTCTTATGCTAGTATTGGATCTCAAATGTCTTGTAATTTCTGTTTTTGGAGTAAAATTGAGAACAAAGCTTGTGAAGACTGATGGAAATGCTACCAAGAAAATGCCATATGGGGCATTCTACAGAACTGCTGGCCCACAACCAAAAAACACATTTAAAAAGCATTTATGGTAAGTATTCAAATCTTAGATCATTTCTAAGATTCTTTTATTATCTCTTAAAAACCACAATATTTTTTTTTAAATATCAGTAAGCTTAATATAAATAATCATTATTTAGTGGGTTATTCAAAACTATTTCAATTGGGAGGTTGCTGTCCCGAACCCTAACCCCTAACCCCTAAATTCAATTTATGAAAATTATATTGAAATAATCTTTGCATTTTATTCCATTGTTGTTTTTAAAATATCTTTTAGATTTTTTTTAAAAAAATTGCAGTTCTGAAAATTTAAGTTTTTATATTTTCTTTGTAAGTTATAAAAGTTTATGTAAAAAACAAAACTAATGTGTCATGCATTTTCATGTCACTACTGAAACAGTGTATGTTTTAGTCTATTAGCTAAAACTGATTTTAACTACACCCCTACATTTATGATCAGGAAATATTCATGTGTTCCTCTCTCTCATAGCTACAAGGTGTTAGTAGATAGGCCCTATCATTTTGAGGTAAGTGTGTTCAAAAGTATGAAAAATCTTTGTGATCAAAAGAGTGTCACTACCGAACACCATTTTTCTATAATTAAACACACTTTATTCCATAACATTAAGTTTCTATATTTTTTACATGTTCAGAAATGTGCTAGCTAATCATGTCCTGATTAGCATCTTTGAGGTAGGTTGAAAAGAATCTAAAATGATTAAAAAGAGTCATAACTAAAACATTTGGTGAAGTTTCAGTAGTGACATTTTTTGGGTGTTATGTCATAAAATTGTCACTATCGTAAGAGTCACGACCGGAACATGTCATTATTGTTTCAGTAGTGACAAAAGGGAACACATAATCCTTCATTTGGGGAAATAAACAAAATTTTAGTACAGTTATGCAAATTTTAAGTATTTTATTATGATTAAAATTCTGTAATGTGATGTGGTCGCTACCAATACATTACTGTCACTACCGAAATGTGCTGTCCCTACCAAAACATGGGATGTTTTGTCAAAAATAAAGTATAGCTTAATGAATTTTCAACTAAGATGTTATGATAGTTTTTGGTTCAGTGTATATTCAAACTAATGAATCCTTACACTTGAGATCAGTAGGATCAACTTCTTGCCTTTTACACTAAGAAAAATTGGATTCAAAAACAGCAAATCTCATAAATCACACTTGAAATATTGTTAAAATTTTAATTGGTATTGATTTACCTCTGAAAACGTTTTAATAAAATAGAAAAAAAAAAACTTAATAGGTCAATATAACCCTTTTTAATAAATTATATATTACTGGGGAGAGGACAAATATTCCAAAACTTTCTGAAAATACATTATTAGAATTTACTGCACAATTACTAGAAATGTGTATCGTGGATATTATACAATTTGCATACATAAAAAAATGTGTGAAAATACTTTTTTTTCAAGATGTTTCCAACTCTGTCTTTGAACCAATTCTGTGGAATGGCCCTAAGAGAGCTGTAGTGATACACAGGCAATACTACACAGTCAATTTTAGTCATGACATTTAAAATATTATTCACTTTTACAACATTAACTTTTAAAATAGCAAGATACTTTTGCACAACATTTAGGGCAGCAGAATACTTCAAACTAACCACAACAGATGTTGTGCTGTTTGGCTGGTTTAAACCAGTCAAGATGATCTCTCAGCCTGGCTAAGCTGGGGTTTTGCTGGTTTTAGCTGGTTGGTCAGCTCAATCAGCTAAAGAAGTCAAAACACCTCTAAAATCAGCCTACTAAACCAAAAATGACTAAGCTGGAAGACCAAATAAAATCAGCCAACCCGCCTTTTCTAGGCAAGGATATACAGACAAAATAGTTCACTGTAGTATTAATCTAATCACACCAGTTGCTCCTAACTGTCCCGTCCTCTAGTCCACAGTCCCATGTACTCCTACCCCTGTCTCATTTAATGTACTACCTCTTGTCTCCAGCCGCTATGCAATGCAATGTCCTTGGAGGCGCTATAAACAACACACGCAGCAGACAAGATCAAGTCGCTAGTCAGTGTGCGTTTGTCTTCCAGTGAGTCATCTGTGCTTCCAGCAATGGCCCTGCTAAAATCCACTAAGATTTTGACTAGTGTCGGGGCTCAGGCCCCTGTTTTAGCAGTCCTACAACTCCGTGCAAGGTAACCTAAAGCTTTATTTTTCTTGTGTAAACACTCCGTTGCCAACTTAGCTTGTGCTGCTAGCAAGTTAGCGGACTGTTTGAGCAGCACAGCCCCGTTGAAAGTTACAGTATGCCACTCTACTGTAACACAGATATTAACCTTGTGCTTATAATTCAAAATAGTCGATATTTTAGAGTGTTTTTATCTTTCAACAAGACGTTTTAATAGCATATGACGACGGTCAATGTCAGAAGTTATCATATATCATCAAGGCTTTGGTAATCGATCAGAGTTCATGAGATCAGCAGACTGACGAGATATTTTTCATGTGAAATGTTCATAATGATGTTAGTGATAGATCAGGTTTAGCTAGGCTACCATCAGGTTCAAGGTTGTTCATAGATATTTCTATGTCAGTTTGGTAGTTTATAGCATGAAAATAGTATGCGTTTCGTTTTATACTGCTGTTTCTGTTTATAAAAGTATTAAATTACACCAATAATCACTGTTGCTGCAGGTTGCCAGGCACCTAGCAATTTATTATATTAATTTATTTTGTTTGCTACTTTTTAAATTTCTCTTAACTTTTGGTCAGCAAGCAGGGCATTTAAATTTTTTACTACAAGAACATGTTAATTCACAAATAAGTCCATTATTTTATGTGCTTATTATTTTTATCAACATTTTATTTTATTCTGCTTTTTAAACTTTTAGTATTTAGTTTTTTCAGCTTTGGGTTTACTTAATTATATGTGACTTGGGCAGGAATATTACAAAAAGTAATGCCTCATTATACCTACTTCAAAACTGGCCAATCACTACAGCCCATTCTTAGTCAGAAACATGCATGGATGCATGGTTTTGCTTATTTTTGAGAATATAAAAGTAGTAGTGTGTTTAAAAAAAAACAACTGCACAAAATATGTTCTTTATTGTAGTTCTAGTTGCTGATTGACATTTAGTGTCAGGTTGAAATGGGTTGTGTGTGTGAAGATGACACATTATTGGTTCTGATGCAGAGGGTGGGGTGTTATACACCGCTTTTCATTGGACCACTGCACTACTTCATGTGGGTGGGGTTTACATTAGAATTATACACCCATTTTGCACTGGTAATTACAGTGCTGACCTACTGTTTGCCTGTGCAAGCTAACAGACACTTACATACTTTACTTAGAAGGACGTGGCCATTCTTTAAACTGTGCCATGCATCCATCAGAATAAATACAGGAATGCGACATTGACATGCTTAACAGTGAAGGGATTTTTAAACTCCAGGGTTTGAGTTCAGACATGACTATAAGTCTCACTAATGGAGGTAAAGAAGTTTAGCAGTGCACGTCAAGCTTTTAATGACTTTCCTTCCAGTCTAAAGAACAGAAGCTCTGTAGTGATAATTGCCTTATGAGAAATTTTAATGAGACGTCCAAAGTATGGGTAGATATTTCTCCTAATGTATACGCAAATCGGTTTTAGAGTCAGACGGTGTAAAGACAAGGTGGTCTATTTTTAAATATTAGAGATGTTTGAACTTAAGTCTTCGGCACTGCTCCACATTCTTTGGAGTTCAGCGCTAAAAGTGTTTGACCTCAGTTACTTTCAAAGGCTTATGCAAGACTGAAAGCAAACTGTAACTTTTAAATATGAATTCGGCTTCTAAAATATAATTTAACTTTGAATCCATTTCCTATGACAGTGTGCAGTTGTAACTAGAGCAGCCTATGCACTCAGTAGTTAACTTAAATTAGTATTCTTATTTTTCTTCAGCTCATGGTGGACAGAGGTACAAATGGGACCCCCTGATCCCATCCTGGGTGTCACAGAGGCCTTCAAGCGTGACACTAACCCCAAGAAGATGAACCTTGGTGTAGGAGCGTATAGAGACGATCAGGGCAAGCCGTTTGTTCTGAGCTGTGTCCAAAAGGTGCTATCTTGCATATCTTACATGCCTTCAAGGGACAATTCACCAAAAAATTCTGTTGTCATTTAATCACCCTCAAGTTGTTTCAAAACGGCATGAATTTCTTTTAGCTGTTGAACACAAAAGAAAATATTTTGAAAAAATTTTAGTAGCCAAACAGTTAATGGTAGACACTAGCTGGGATTCCATCCAAAGTTGCGAATTTAACTTTTGTGCAAAATTGGATATCGCATTTAAAACATTTGCGAATAAGCACCATTTCCATCCAACGACTTGGAGAACAAAATCATCACTTTCTGATAAACTGGCACTAAATATCACTATTAGAAGTAGGAGAAGCCACTGAATATAATGTTCACATATAATAAACAGTGTTGGGGGTAACGCATTACACGTTTTTATTACTTTTTTCATGTAATTAGTAAAGTAACATTACTTTTAAATTTTTAAGAAAATATTAGAATTACTTTTTCAAAAGTTACTTTGTTTTCCCATTTATTATTTCCTTTAGTTTGAGGCTTATTAATTTCCCCTTTGGTGTGAAAGGGCCTTTATAGTTGCTTTTTTGTTATTAAAAATAAAAAAGTAACCAAGTAATGCAATTAGTTACTTTTTTTATGAAATGACAATATTGTAATGCATTACTTTTTTGATGCGCATGGAGGAATTTACTTGGCAAATGTGTTTCCATCTCCCATTATTTGTATTAACCCTTTTTTGCACAGTCAAAAACCACCTTAAGTGAGCGTAAATAGTTTTTTGCAAATTGAGGGATTTTTCCTTTAAATTTACTGTTTCCATCACTTGTTTCTGACGCAATCTGTCAAAATGAGCATAAAAACAGGGTGATGAAAAAAACAACTATTGACTCCCATATTATAGAGGTGTAGGAGCGAGTAAATGATGACACTATTCTTTTTTGGTTATACTATCCCTTTCATTACAATGTAACAATCATACATTATGCTATTGTCATATTAGACTTCCCTGTGTCACCCTAGCTATACTATTTTACATTCTAAAGCACTTTTTCTCTTTTATAGCTGGTAGGGGTGGGCGGTACACCGGTGTCATAGTCAGCACCGGTGTGACATTGCGCCATGACATACCGTCAATACCGTAATAAATCAATTATGTGCCTCGAATGGCTGCATTTACATCAATAATAGCTCATTCTAAATAATAAGGCATTGAATTTTCTTCAAACGTTCAGTTGTGGTCTGAATACCTGTCCTTATACTATATATCTTGTTGTAAATAAAAAAGTAAAACGTATTCGTATCAGCTTAGCAGGTGGTAGGTAAAAGGGGAGTGGCCATTAAACGACTGGTGAAACATCGTGAAGAAAGGTCGGGCCTGTACCCTATACCAGGGGCGGAGTGGCAATCGGGACGACCGGCCGAGGGATTTACACAGCGGATCACAAATTGAGCGGGCGCGAGGCGAACGCGACCGGCCTGTTTACTTTTACTTTCGATTTTGCGATAACGCACACTCTGTGTAAAGGGAGCAGCACATCTTATAACGTTAATAGATATTTGTCAGTGAGTACAAGATTGCAGCAAATCCTCCAGTCTAGTGTTGTCACGATACTGGAATTTCTAACTTCGATACGATACCTTGAAAAATATCGATATTCGATACTATTTTCGATACCACAGAGAAAAAAACTGCCACAATATTAAGTAAATGATAAATTTCATTTTTAATTTAGAGATAAATAACAGACAGTACCTGGAAGAAATTTACCGGCCGCCGCCATCTTGAATTTAGTCACGATAAGTCGAGTGACGAGCAGGAAGGAACTTATCAGGTTATCAACTTATCAGGTTGTAGTTTCCTTCCTGCTCGTCACTCGACTTATCGTGACTAAATTCAAGATGACGGCGGCCGGTAATTTTACTAAGGGGAATGTCTGTATAAATCTTCTTGTAAATAAACTACCAGTGCTTTTTCAGAGTTCTCAATGTCTCGTTTAAAATGTCAGGGCCCTTGGAAGTCTACCAATGAAGTGTGGAGCTACTTTGTGCCTCGTAAATGGTGTAAAACAGTAATTTATTTACATGGCTACTCCGATGCCCTATTCACCCTCATTGACAACCTGTTGTTAGCAACGCCAGATTTCGGACTGCAGTCGACAAGCCAAGTTGAGCTATGAAGGGTAAGTTCACACTCGGTATCATGATTCAACACACTTTAGGTCAATATCACACCGGACTTCTCCTTTAACTCCAGCAGCTCGTGTTGGATGCAGGGTTGCCAAGTCCGCGTTTTTCCCCACAGAATTGCTGCCATGGGTTGATTTCCCCCCAGTTATTTAAAGGTTTTAAATATTGCAGAAATTAAATTTCAATAAAAAAAATAATTTTTGTTTTGTTGTACACTGTCAAGTAAGATCTTTAGGTTTTTTGCAAAATAAATATGTTGAGAATGCATACTCTCCCATGTCTCTTTTTGATAAGGATACCTACCATTTACTTATTATATTATAAAAATATTAACTTTATTCACATACTAAAGGGACAGGACAGGCTACTCCTCCCAAAAAAGTAATACCGTGATATTATACCGTCACCGTTCAAAAGATGAAAAATACCGTGATATTAATTTTAGGTCATATCGCCCACCCATAATAGCTGGCCTACATTTAAAACAGCAATTGTCCATAATGCTATCCATGTCCAATCAGCCAAATAAAGTTTTAATATTCTAATCCCTGCCCAAAACAAATGACAGATTTTTGTATTGTCAGGCTGAGGCCCAGATTGCAGCTAAGAAGTTGGATAAAGAGTACCTTCCTATTGGAGGGTTGGCAGAATTTTCAAAGGCCTGCGCTCAGCTGGCTCTTGGACCTGATAATGAGGTCTTAAAGAGCGGAAGAGTAAGTACTTTAAAGCAAAACATTTTGAAAGCAAGTCTTTTGATTATTAAATTATTAGATGCGATTGTTAATTGCCAATTCTCTGTGCCCACAGAGCATCACCGTCCAGACTATCTCAGGAACTGGATCTCTGCGTGTTGGCGGTAACTTTGTGGTATGTCTTTTTTTTTTTTTTTTGCTTTAGCTTTGAGTTTTTAATGCTGTGTTAAGGCTGATTGCTTTGGTTTGAGACTTTTTTATGATTTGGAATAATATTTTTTTTAGAACCAAGGCTATTTAAAAATTGAGTGATCACTGTTGACTCTTTGCTTACGTCTGGTGATTATTAATTGTAAGGGGGTTAAAACTTATGAAATGTTTTTTTTACCATAAGTGGTCACACCTCTGTCTCTCACTTTTTTCGTTGACTAGTCACGATTCCACAATGCGTCCCGGGACGTGTACCTGCCTAAACCTTCCTGGGGAAACCACACCCCTATCTTCAGAGATGCAGGCATGCAGCTGAAGGCCTACTCGTACTATGATCCCAAAACCTGTGGTTTTGACTTTAAAGGAGCCTTGGATGATATTTCAGTAAGAGAAAATGTTTTTATATCTTGTGACATCAATTACGTTAAATTAAGCCATCCATGTCATAATATTTATTGTGGGGGGAACATCCTACAAATGAATTAAACATTTTTTTTTTTATAATAATCTCTTTCAGAAAATCCCTGAGAAGAGTGTGATTGTTCTGCACGCGTGCGCTCATAACCCCACAGGAGTGGACCCAAGGCCCGAGCAGTGGAAAGAGATGGCCGCTCTGATTAAGGTAACTGGTTCTGGCATTAAATTAAAGTCCAAAATACAGCTGGCCGCAGGTCTTAGAAAAGCTACTCAGTTAAGTGACAGAGAGAGATAGGTGGAAAGCCCTATACATTATCTTGTCTGTTCCTTATCTTTGTGTTTGACCATTTGGACCGATAGAAGAATGACTGTCCTCAGTTTCAAATGAATGACTATTTCAGTGATAATAAGTTTCTTTGCTCTCGTTTCAACAGAAAAGAAATCTCCTGGTGTTCTTTGACATGGCTTACCAGGGATTTGCCAGTGGTGACATTAATCGTGACGCTTGGGCTGTGCGTTATTTCATCGAGCAGGGGCACAACATTCTTTTGTCCCAGTCTTTTGCTAAGAACATGGGGCTGTATGGTAAGCATCATACAGTTGAAGTCAAAAGTTTACATACACCTTGCAGAATCTGCAAAATGTTTAAGAGGTAAGAGGGATCATACAAAATGCATGTTATTTTTTATTTAGTACCAACCTGAATAAGATATTTCACGCAAAATATATTTACATAAAGTCCACAGAAAATAGTAATTTATAAAGAATGGCTCGGTTCAAAAGTTTACATACACTTGATTCTAATACCGTGTTGTTGACAATGACTACGTTTACATGGATACCAGTAATCTAATTAATGACCTTATTCTGAATAAGACAATAATATGATTAAGCTGTTTACATGAGTTGCTTTTAGAATATTACTTTCATGTTCCCGTTTTACATGTTATAGTACATAGATCGATTAATGACACACATCATTACGTCCACACGCGACGCTATCAGTTCATCTTCGTTATAGACTTTTGGATGTTTGGGTTTTAATTTTACAAAAGCTTGAAGTGGCACTGGACATATGCAACAAATATTTTAGAATGTGTGAGTTAAAATTTGCCGTGGTCGCATTTGTGCGAGTGCGTGCTGTGCTGCTCCAAAGCGTCTGATCCATACAGCGAGCGTTTCAGAGCCAGTCAGTTTTTAGGACGACAAAAAAAAAAAAAAAAAGCCCACACGCAAGCACAGTCACCGAAAGCCAGTTTAGTTTTACTTTTTTTGTTTGTTTTCATTTTGAAAACCCTGTTATCTTTGCCGTTTACCTCACATTACGCTTTGGAGGCTTTCTTTTATTAATTTTTTTATTAATTATTTTGATTGCTCAGTGTTTGCGCGCCCTGTAATAAATTGTTTAGTCGGCATATAACAGCATGTGATGGAGTCCATGCCTCGTCTTATTAGTTTTTGTTAATAAATGCTATATAAGCTAGTTTTAATTTATTTTTGTTATGCTGTTTAATTAAAAATAACAAATCCATCTTTTAAGAATTTGTTTTAATCTTAAAATTGATAGGTGTAGCCTTATATATGCAAGCAAAACCAAGATCATGAATTCGATAGTAAAAGTAAAAAGCATCCTAAGACATTCCAATAGCGGAAATCCCGTTCACAAAATTAAAATAAATAGGCTACTTACAAATAATACTAATGAAAAAGGGGGTTGAATGTTAAAAACGTTTCCATAAAACTAAAAATTATGATAACAAACTAGGCTATTTATCAGCAATGAGCATTGATTAAGCCCATGTTGTAGCAAAAAATAAATAAATAAAAATGAAACCAAAGCGCAACCAATTGAGAGCGTTATGCCGCGTTCCAGACAACCCGTTACCCGTGTTTTTCCAAACTTCTACCCGTGAAAGTGCACTGGAACGGCACTCAAACTCGTGAATTCCCACCCGTGAACTCGTACTAGATCGACGACGTACTCCCAGTTCCGAGTTCTGACGTGACATAGCCCGAGAAACAACAATAAAGCCTCTAGGGGTGCGGTGTTTAGTGGCACACGGTGGAAAAATTGAGTTTAGGACAATATAACGTTGCAATCAAATTATTAATACTATAAAAATAATAAATGCTTGGCGTGACTTGCCTGGAACGCTACAAAGTCCTGAGTCGTGGTTTGAACACGTGATTTACGAGCTCAAAAACCTGCCTGGAACGCAGCATTAGTGTGTATCCTGTCACAAAATGTGGCGAAAAGTCCTACAAGGGGAATAGTCTGATTAAGGTGTGTACATGTCTTCCATAATGCGACTAAAATAGGAATACTCCACCTGTCTTAATTCGATTTGTGTTTACTCCGATTATGACTTTAGTCGGATTAAATTAATCAAAAATCTCAGTTTACATGGTTGCTTCTTAATCAGAGTATTGTCTTAATCGCGTTAAAATCGGAATATTGTTGTCCATGTAAACGTACTCATTGACTATGATTTTGAGATCCATCTTTTCACACTAAGAACAACCGAGGGACTCATATGCAGCTATTACTGAAGTTCCAAATGCTCACTGATAGTTCAGAAAGAAAAACAATGCATTAACAGCCAGGGGTGAAAACTTTTGAGCAGAATGAAGATATGTACTTTCTTTCTTTCTTTTTTTTTGTCTAAATATCGTATTTTTTTTTTTTCATTTAGTACTGCCCTTCAAAAGATACTTAAAAGACAAAATAAGTTAAATTAACCCTGATCTTCACATTTAAAAAAAGTTTTCACCCCCGGCTAATAATACATAGTTTTTTCCTTTTGAAGCACCAGTAAGCATTTCAACCTTCTGTAATAGTTGAGTCCCTCAGTTATCCTCAGTGTGAAAAGATGGATCTCAAAATCATAGTCATTGTTGGAAAGGGTTCAAATACACAAAAATGTTGAGAAACTAAAATATTTGGGACCTGAAGGATTTTTCTGAAGAACACTGGGCAGTGTTCAGGACAAACAAGGGACCCAAACAACTATCACAATTAAAAAAAAAAAAAAAAAAAAAAAAAAAAAATCAGGTAACAACACTCATTAAGAATCAAGTGTATGTAAACTTGAACAGGGTAATATTTTATAAATTCAACTTTTTTTTTCTTGTGGACTACATGTATTTCATGTGAAATATCTTATTCAGGTCAGTACTAAATAAAATAAAAATAACATGTATTTTGTATGATCCTTCTTATTTTAGTAAAATAATTAACATTTTGCAGATTCTGCAAGGTGTATGTAAACTTTTGACTTCAACTGTATATTAATAAAACAGGTTCTAAAAACTCACTTATATTACATTCATATACAAATTAAACATGCACATACGATATATAATTATTTAAAGGGATAGTTTACCCCACAATTTACATGCAGTCATTAATTACTCACCCTTGTGTCGTTCCAAACCCGCAAGACCTTTTGTTCATCTTAAAATAAAATTACAATTAAACCACTGTCACATTAACTATTTTAATGATGCCCTTACTACCTTTCTGGCCCTTGAACATGGTAGTTGCTTTGCTGTCTTTGTCAGGTCAGAAAACTAACAGATTTCATCAAAAATATCCAAAATATAAATTGTGTTCTGAAAATGAACAAAGGTCTTAATTTGGAATGACATGAGAGTGAGTAATGTCAAAATTTACATTTTTGGATGAACTGTTCTTTTAAGAATAGGAAAGTCAGTGCTCTGTACCTTTGTGTCTTCAGGTGAGCGTGTCGGGGGCTTCACGGTGGTCTGTAAGGACGCTGAAGAGGCTAAGCGTGTGGAATCCCAGCTGAAAATTCTCATCCGGCCCATCTACTCCAACCCCCCAATGAATGGAGCTCGTATTGCCTCCACTATTCTCAACACGCCTGAACTCTACAAAGAATGGTGAGCCCTGAGATAAAGTCCCATCACATTCACAGCCAATGTGAACTGAGCTTCACAGACTATCGCTGTCTGTTTTTCTGTTAGGCTCGTGGAGGTGAAAGCCATGGCCGACCGCATCATTAAGATGAGGGAGATGCTTGTGTCGAACCTGAAGAAGGAGGGCTCCACTCACAACTGGCAGCATGTCATTGACCAGATCGGAATGTTCTGCTTTACGGGACTCAAACCTGAGCAGGCAAGTGAATTCTGGCGATCTCTGATAAGCCCTCAGCTATTTTCTCTATCATTTTCTCACTAACTTTGTCTTCTTTATGGCTCTTTGTCAGGTGGAGCGTCTGATCAAAGAATTCTCGATATACATGACAAAGGACGGACGGATCTCTGTGGCTGGTGTGACGTCTGCAAACGTGGGATATCTAGCACACGCCATCCACGCTGTTACCAAGTGAAACCGGCACTAGAGACTAGTTGCAGCAGACAGAGAGCAAGAAAAAGTAACTTAGATTACTCAAAGTCTTCTGCTGCATGTCTTTTAGGACCAGATATGAAATAGTAATAATGTAGACTTCCAGTTCACTTGATTTGGTATTATTAATGTTAATTCATGACTCTGAATGTGAACCCGCTCATTACATTAAGGCAGGATTCTTTCTTTCAAAATGATAGCAAATGAAGCAAACTTTAAAGATATCACTTATCTTGATTTCTTGTGTCTGAACTGATAAGAATGTTTTTTTATGATACAAAATGTTCTGATAGAACAGTTTTAACAACATCTTTTTGTTTTCAGAACAATATCTAAATAAGAGTGACTGAATCATTACCCCATATGCTTTAATTTTGAGAAATCACTGAAAGGAGTAAACCAGGTTTCATGTTTGGACATTAATTGCAAAGTCTTTGAAGGACTCTAGTCCGTTTACCAACTTTTGTAATTTCACCTAGTGGTGCATGAACTCTTTCGCTTATCACACTGATGATTTGCATCCAAGGTCTTCTTGAGCAGTAGCACTTTGTTAGACGTGTTTATGACTGTAAGGCACTTATTCTATACTGCAGCGTAAGCTCATTACTAGTGATGAAAGATTGCCCATAATGTGTGCACCACATGTGTTCTGCTGTAATTTAATATACATTTATCTTGCACTTTGTCTAGTATTTCCAAACATCACGCATACATTTCATAAATCATTAGGCATTCACACTAACTAAATCTGTCACTATATATGTGGACAAAATCGAATTAAGATTCATTTTAGAATGAAAACAGAACAGTATAACTGATATTTCAGTGGTTAATTGTGTGTGACAGGATGTTGATTATGTAAACATGCGGGTTGTAAGGATTTTTCTGTTTGGAAAAACTTCATATATATTTGTATAACTAATTGTGTTCCTAAAGCAAATTTATGAAATTTCTCCCGAAGTTCTCTGGAACGAATAACGAAATGTCTGTACGACAGTTTATGAACAAAAAAATAAAAGTGAGCTTAACGAAAACTCACGTGTTTAATTTGAAATGAAAGATTATGTAAACAGCATTCTGTGTGTCACATGAACGTTATCTATAATAAAGAGCCTTAAAACAAACGAAATATAACGAAGCAGAGCTTCAGGGGAATTGTCGACTTTGCTGACGCAACGGAGACAGCTGATTCCCGGATCACGTGACTCAAGACGACACTGTTAACCACCTGGTTGTCTAACTTGTATTGTCTTCTTCTGGATAGGAATTTTATCTCTTTTTTTTTTTTATAAAGTGACAAAATGGCTCATGCGTTTAAAAACTGTTCAAACCTTATGGTCACCGGAGCCAGTCGAGGCATCGGGCTGCAGATAGTTGAGAGTCTGGTAACGGGAGGCTTCTCTCCCGGGAAGATTATCGCTACTGCCCGCAATCCAGATGGAGCCAAGGTAATGCTGTGGGCAGACAGTAACGTTAGTATTTGCGTTAGGCCTACTACACAAACATTATAAACCAGCCCCAGATCTTTTTACAGTCATTTTAACTGTAGAAGAATGTTAAGAATTACGCTCAACGTGCACTATTTGAACATCAAACGTTGTAGGTTATGTTAATATATAAGATTAAGGGTGCATATTATTTACCTCCTTTTAGATTTTTAGTGCTAAATAATTTATTAAAAGAACAGATATTGCATGTCATTGAAATTATTACACGGAACTAAAAGCCAACGTGTAATAATTATAAAAAAAGAAAAAAATAGTTTGAAATAGATTTTTAAAAAGCCTTTTTGTTTTATAGGAATTGCAAAGGTTGGCAAAAGAGCATCAAAATGTACACATCATTAAACTGGGTAAGTATTATAGCGTTTAGTTTGAAACAGTGGTTCTTCATGGCTTTTGCTTCATGACCTAGATTTTTTGTATTGGACGATAGGTGGCGATCTAACACAACACAGTTTTGTGCACAAAATCCCTCAAGAGATGAATTAAAGGATTATAATAACAATGAACTACCATGGAATTTGTAGTTTTATAAATCCGTAAACAAGGCAAATGTGCCTCAAACTTAACGTAAATGGGAAAGGGTCAGATTTTCTTTGCCTTTTCATTATTGTCTTAAAAGGTTTAGTGGATGAGGCCATGTAGCCTAGTTTTTCACCCTTCTGTGGAAAAACATAAAGGTCTTCAATTCATTTTTGGCTGGTGACACCAGTGATCTAGCAGAAGCAGAATTTGAAATTAAGTGTCATGACATGGATTTTTTAAAATTATCTTAAAATGTTCCTTGAGGTTTACTTATAAATGTTACTTATAATGTCTTTAGCACAAAAAATGTTGAAAAAAATATTTTCAACCATCATTCTGACTCTGTCTAAACCAGGGTTGCCAGGTTTTCACAACAAATCCCTCCCAATTGCTACTCAAAACTAGCCCAATGGCATTTTGAGGGTGGTCCCCCAGTAAAAGTTGTGTTCTGGTAACACTGGTCAAAACGACCTGTCAGTATTCGGCCAGTTATAATTGGCTAACGTAAACCAATGATCTAGAAGAAGCTGTATTTGAAATTAAAAGGGTCATGACATGGATTTGTTATTGCATGTGAGTGTTTTGACATCATGATCAAAATAAAACTGTCATTTCCAGACAAAGCATTATGAAATTATAAAACCATTTACTTATAGTTTGTGATGCAGCTGCAGTCAGATCTAGTACCGCTTCATCTTTTAACAATGTTTCTTTATGAACTATCCATGACACTGTGCCTCATTTACAAAACAAAATACTACAAACAATCCTTTGACACGATCCGGGATGCAATTAAAAATAAATCTGCTTGTTCCTAACGCTGGGAAACTTCTAATATCTGTAACCAAACGCGTCAAAGCGAACGTTTTTTCACTCCATTTGTCCTATTGACGACAGACCAATTTCTATTTGCTTTCGACGCAATGCGACTCTCTCATTTTTGAATGCCAGTGGGCGGGGCCTATGGTGAGAAGAAGACTATTCGTCAATGTCTTGCTCTGGAGGCAGTGTTTATGCAAACAACTGCACCCAGGTGACGTCGCCTGGCACCTCTGATCTAAACGAGTTGGTTTTTGAGTGTTATTACATAAATTGTTTTTTATTGATGATGAGGACCTTTAAGTTATGAAACTTGCAGGATGTATTAGGCATATAAAGACCTCTTCTATGCCAAAAGATCAAGGGAAATTTGGTTTCTCATGTCATGACCCCTTTAATGTGTGCTTTTTCACCTTAGTGTTAATCGTGGACGTCTCTGTTACTAGATGTTACAAGTCAGGAGAGTATAGAGAGAGCTGCATCCGAGGTGGAACAGCTTGTTCAAGAGGAGGGTCTGAACTGTCTCATCAACAATGCTGGAATTAACGTAGTTGCTAACCTTGAGACAGTCACTGCAGATAAGATGTTGGAAAACTTCCATACCAACTCTGTTGCTCCATTGATGATCACAAAGGTTTCTTTTCTCAAACTGAAACAACAAACAATATATTCACATATGCACACTCATGCCAAACGTACTGACTTACTGAACTTGTCATGCAGGCCGTGCTCCCACTGCTGAAGCGAGCAGCTGCAAAGGGATCAGGGATGGGCATCCACAAAGCTGCAGTCATCAATATGACATCTCTACTAGGTTCAATCGAGCTCTACTGGGGTGATCGTGCCAATAGTTTCAAATGGTACCCCTATAGAACATCAAAGGTTTGTGATATTGTGTTCCTGGTGCTCAAATGTCAAGATAAAAGTTTAATTCCCAGGGAAGATGTCTGTGAACATATCAGTGGAGATACTCGGTTTCATTTGCTTTGTATCAGAGTGCACTGAATATGGTCACCAGATGCTTGGCAGTGGACCTGGAGGCAGATGGTATCCTGTGTATGGCTCTGCATCCAGGCTGGGTACGCACTGATATGGGTGGACCTGAAGTGAGTCTTTTTCTTCTATCTGCTAACCAAATTGTTACAAAATGTCTGAAACGGGTGATGGACTCTTATGATTTGTTGATTGCTTTTTATACAGGCACCATTGAGCCCTGAGGAAAGCATTTCCTGTGTGTTGTCTGTGATTGGTGGTTTGACTGAAAAGGATCATGGGTCATTTCTTCACTATACTGGTGAACAACTACCCTGGTGAAGCTGCAAATGGTTTTAGATGCGAGCAATAGAAGCAACTGTATGTATGTATTTAATAATCTTTATTTATTTATTTGCTTATGAAATGCTACTTCAATATATGGGATGGTGAATGTGACAGCAATCAGAGTGGCTTATGATTCAATTATTGTGACATATTGGCATTTAAATGATAATAACATCGAGCTTGGTAAATAATGAAAAAGTTTAAGCCACATTTTCTTGTTTAACTGCAACAAACAGCCATAATTCTGAATGTTATTCACAATTTAAGCCATCTTTATGAATTACAACAGGGTATGACAGTCATTAAGGGCAAGGAAAAACTACCTGAACTATTTATTATTTATTTTTTCATGGTTTTGTAAAGCATAACAATGTGTTGTAGAAGGCTTAAAAACCATAAAAATGTATATGTATGAATAAAGATGTATTCTTCAGAAAAATCCTGCAGGTCCCACAAATTCTTTGGGTTTTCAGCATTTTTGTGTGTTTGTGTACAAACTTTTGAACAGGGCTATTTTTATAAATTATATAAGTATATAAGTGAAATATATAAATAATATAATATATAAAGATAGAATAGATAATATATAATAGAATAAGATATTTCACTTATATACTTCCACAAGAGGAAAAAAATTATAAATTAAAATGACCCTGTTCAAAAGTTTGTGCACAAATACACAAAAATGCTGAAAACCCAAAGAATTTGTGGGACCTTAAGGATTTTTCTGAAGAACAGTGGGCAGTTTAACTGTTCAGGACAAACAAGGGACTCATGAACAACCATCACTAAACAAAAAAACACAGCTGTGGATCATTCAACTATTATTTTCTCTTGTGGACTATATGTATTTATGTGAAATATCTTATTCAAGTCAGTTCTAAATAAAAAACAACATGCAGTTTGTATGATCCCTCTCATTTTGGTAAAATAATTAACATTTTGCAGATTCTGCAAGGTGTATGTAAACTTTTGACTTTAACTGTAACCATTTTCTTATACACAGGTGCAGACTTTCAAATAAATGAACAGTTCAGCTTAGTCCATATTTTTTATGTTCAGCTATATCTCATTGCAGAGTGCAGTTATACTATTATTACAAATTATTGCATCATAATCATCTACTGTTTTTATTTTAGTATAGAGTCATCCACAGTTTTCTCAGGTAGAATATGACATCTCTGTGAATATTATTTTATTCTGAAAGGCAAATTGAGGTTCTCCCATCTACAATACTGACACTCCTTTCCATAAGCAATTATCTAATCTCACAAGCTGTGGCCATTTGGATACAGGCAGTGATAAACTGGCCATTGAATTTGCACAGTGTAGTAGGCTAGCAAAGAAAGAGAGAGCAATTCTACATTTGCCAATGAAACACATCGTATCTATCTTAAGTGTCAGCTGTAGCTTTACGAAGGCAGTGCAGATGAAGTCTGTTTAATGAACAAGTGCTCAAACAGGTTTGCCCTTGTGTTTGCTGATTATATGTCAGGTGATCGCTGTCAACTACATCTGAATATGGATCCGCTCCGGTCGTAGCTTTTTCACAAAAATGGAACTAACGAATGAAAATTAAACTTATAAAGGTAGGGTTTGTGCCTTTGGTTCTTTTTTAAATGCTTTCATTTTCAAAATATACTTAGTATGCCTAAACCTGCAAGAATCCACCCTTGTCTTTGCTTGGGGAGTATCTCAAAACAGACAGACATATAAAGGTACTTCATTTTATACTTCATATGGTATATTTTATATTAAATATATCTGATTCTTGTCAACCAATATCAATAAACCCAATAAAAAAACGCTATGTCCTTCATTTCCAGGTCTGTACATGGTAGACAGACATGATTTTCTTTGCCATTTTGGGTTTGTCGTTCAGAGAAATTCAACTGGCATTCTCAGAGGAATTGGAATATGGTATTTTGGGCATATCTGTTGTCCTTTTCCTTATAGCACTCTGCCTTCTGTTATGGCAGATTTACCGCTTCTGTACACAGTTACCTGTTTCACGAAGACCTGGTAAGTTTTCATGCAAATGAATTACTTGATTTTTATATTTAACCTAATATTACACAAGATTAGTCATATTGCTATTAACAGTTGTAGTTTTAGATACGCATTTAGTATTTGTGACTTAGATTATATTATTTATTACAGTCAAGCCCGAAATTATTCATACCCCTGGCAAGTTCTGACTTAAAGTTACTTTTATTCAACTAGCATTTTTTTTATTATTATTATTATTAGAAATGACACAGACGTCTCCCAGAAGATAATAAAAAGATGTACAAGAGGCATCACTGTGGAAAAAATGATCTTTTATTTACATTTGAACAAAAAGTGCCAAAATTATTCATACCCTTCTTAATAATCAATAGAAAAGCATTTATTGGCTATTACAGCAATCAAACGCTTCCTCCTTTTTGCATGTCTCCACTGGTATTTTTGCCCATTCATCTTTAGCGATGAGCTCCAACTCTTTCAGGTTGGAGGGTCTCCTTGCCTTCACCCTGATCTTTAGCTCCCTCCACAGATTCCCAATTGGATTTAAGTCAGGACTCTGGCTGGGCCACTGCAAAACTATAATGTTTTTGTCTGCTAACCATTTCTTTACCACTTTTGCTGTGTGTTTTGGGTCGTTGTCGTGCTGAAATGTCCACTGGTGCCCAAGGCCAAGTTTCTCTGCAGACTGCCTGATGTTGTTGTTGAGAATTTTGATGTATTGCTCCTTTTCATGGTGCCATTTACTGGGATTAGGTTCCCTGGTCCACCGGCTGAAAAATAACCTCCAAAACATTAGGTTCCCACCACCATGTTTGACAGTGGGGATGGTGTTCTTAAGGTTGAAGGCTTCTCCTTTTTTACGCCAAATGTAGGACACATCATTGTGGCCAAACTATAAAATTTTTGTTTCATCTGACCATAAAACAGAAGACCAGAAGTCTTCTTCTTTGTCCAGATGAGCATTTACAAAGGCCAAGCAGGCTTTTGTGTGCCTTATCTGGAAAAGTGGTGTCCTCCTTGGTCTACGTCCGTGGAACCCAGCGGTGTGCAGTGTCCGTTGGACTGTCTGCCTTGAGATGTTGCCACCAGCAGAGCCCAGATTCATCAGGATGGCCTTGGTGGTGATCCTTAGATTCTTTTTTACCTCTCTCACTATCCTCCTGGCCAGCACAGGTGTCACTTTTGGCTTCTGACCACGTCCTCTGAGATTTTTCACAATGCGGAACGTCTTGTATTTTTTAATAATACTTTGCACTGTAGCCACTGGAACTTCAAAACATTTCGATATGATCTAATAGCCCTTTCCCGACTTGTGAGTAGCCACAATGCGCAGCCGAAGGTTCTCAGTGAGCTCCTTTGTCTTAGCCATGACTGTCCACAAACCAACAGCAGAGAGTTTCTGTTTTTCACCTGTTGCGTTGATTAAAACAGCTGTTCCCAATGAATCAGGGTAATTAGGATGCTTTAGAACAGCTTGGACTATTTGGAATGGTATAGAACTTTGGATTTTCCCACAGACTGTGACAGTTTGCAAAGGGTATGAATAATTTTGGACATGCCACTTTTTGTTCAAATGTAAATAAAAGCTAAGAAATATTTTTCCCCCACAATGATGCCTCTTCTAATCTTCACATCGTCTAATTATCTTTTGGGAGAAGCCTGTGTCATTCCCCGTCAAAAAAACTTGCTGGTTGAATAAAAGTAACTTTAAGTCAGAATTTGCCAGGGGTATGAATAATGTCGGGCTTGACTGTATATCTACAGTAGTGTTCAAAGGTTTAAGGGTCATTATAAGGATACTTTTGTAGTTGTTGAGTACTTAAAATTAATACTTTTATTAAGAAAGGATGCCCTAAATTGACCAAAAGAAACTGTAAAGAAACTGTATTATGTTCCTTTGAACTTTCTAGTCATCAAAGAAGTAATAAAATGTATCATAGTTTCCACATTAAACACCAAATCAGCATATTAGAATGATTTCTAAAAGATCATGTGACACAACAAAAACAGAAATATAGCCGTTTTTAGTATTTATGATCAAATAAAGTCTTGGTTAGCAACCTAGCAGTCTTTCAAAAACATTAATAATCTTACTGACCCAAAACTTTTGAATAGTATGTTTAATAATAAAGTATAGAAGACATGCTAATTGGGTTTATGCAGAATATCTATCAACATCTATTTGATTCCAGTGAATATTTTGTTAGCAGATAGCCTGTTGGCTAGGAGCGGAGGTTTTCAGTATGCTACACAAACAAATGACGCTAAGGTAAGATACATTTACATAAGCCATCATTATCTTCATCACCTGGAAAGCATCCATTTTGTACTGTTTGCTTCCTTAGTGTTTGCTTGCTTTGACCTAGATCACACACAATAGATATAAAACATGTTTCACAGATGGTTTGCTTTGCTTGTCAAATGATGTGCATATTTCTAAATATCCAATGAGACTATGATTTTACTAGACCAGATACACACTCTGTCCATCAGATGGAGGTTCTTTATGCGGAACTGAGCCACCGCATGTCCCCTGGCACCTCTTGCACTAACCTGGGCAGTACTTTAGATCTAGCTAGCATGGTGGATATGGAAGAGGAGAACATCCAAGGATCTCTACGCTTTTCACTGTTCTACGATCAGCTGCAGTCCAAACTGGTGGTGACAGTACTGGACGCCCAGGATCTAGCCGTGCGAGACTTTAGCCACAGCGTGGACCCGTTTGTTTGGGTGCGGTTGCTGTGGGCAGAAAGAGAAGATGAGGAGCAGAATTCACTGCAGTGCGTTCTGGATGAATGGCAGACGCGTCTAGTGAAAAAGAGCTGCAGTCCTGTTTTTGGAGATCAGTTCTCTTGCACTCTGGCCCAGGAGGAAGTATCAAAAGTCACTGTTAGATTTGAGGTACGTAACATGCCTTGCATTTTATTTTATCATGATGTGGTAATTCACTTGAGATTTTTCTTTTAGGTTAGGGATTTTGATAAATACTCAAGACATGGAGTTCTAGGAGAGGCCCGTGCTGCCCTGAACAGTCTGAAGCTTTCATATCCCCTGGAGTTAAGAGAGGATCTGCAAGTACCCAAGAAAGTATGTTTTATCCCAGTATAACAAATTGGAAATTATGAGATGAGGAATAACTGGTACATTTTCTGTGTAGGACATGGTTGGTGAGGCACTGCTTTCTCTGAAATACTTGCCTACATCTCAGAGGCTGGAGGTGGGAGTGTTGAAGATCCGCACAGTATGTCATCCCAATAAGACTGAGAGAGGTGAGGAATCATAAATGAGTGGAATTGTTGGAGTGTTCGAAATTGCTTATAGCCTTTTAAAAATTAAAGGGATGGTGCACCCAAAAATGAATATTCTGTCATTAATTACTCACCCTCATGTCGTTCCAAACATGAGACCTTCGTTCATCTTCAGAACACAAATTAAGATATTTTTGATGAAATCCGAGAGCTTTCTGACCCTGCATAGACAGCAACTGACACGTTCAAGGCTCTGAAAGGTAGTAAGGACATTGCTGAAACAGTTAATGTGACACAAGTGGTTCAACCGTAATGTAATGAAGCAATAAGAATACTTTTTGTGCACAGAGAAAACAAAAATAACAACTTTACACAAAAATGTCTTCTCTTCAGTGAAGGTCTTACGGGTTTGGAATGACATGAGGGTGAATAATTATTGACAGAATTATCATTTTTGGGTGCGCTATCCCTTTAAGAATAGTGTATTTACAATTTAACATTAACCAAGCTTAATAAATGATCTAAAATTAAGTTTATTTTATTTTTCACAGCTCTCTATGCCAGAACCAGCATTACCTGCAACCACTGCAAACTTCGACATCAGAGGACAAACCAGAAGAAGCGCTGGGAGGTGACTGTGTTCAATGAGGTCCTGACCTTTGTGTTGCCAGATCAACAGATTAGAGAATGCACCATTATAGTGTCTGTTTACGAAGTTCAGCCTTCAAAGAAGCCTTCCAAGCGTTTGATTGGTCACATCCACATCAAAAAGGACAAGACCTCCGAAAATGAGCACTGGAAACTGATGATGCAGTCACTACGTCAGCCAATCGCTAAATGGCATTTAATCCTTATCTGAATGCACCTTTTGTTTATTGACGCATGCACATGCTTCCATTTCCCGAGGTGGTAGGTCGTACTTCCGACTTTTGTGTGGGTTTTCAGGTTGGAATGCGGAAACATACACGCTGTCAAGAACAAAATGTTGACTTTGGTTGCTCATTTACACACCCTTTAATTAACCATAGTTTTACTACAAATAAAACCAAAAAACATGGTTTCTTTTAGTTAAACCATGTCTATTTGACTTCTGCATTTACATATGGAAGACATATTTTTAAGAGTGTCTGCAATACCTCTATAGGATGTTTCCATTCAGAAATCAAATATAGACATCTATTAGATGTCTTTAAGAAGTTTATGATTTATGACTGACATCTGAAGGACATCTGTCAGATGTTTGTACACCGCAGATGCTTTCCAGTTTGAGTGATCTTTAACAGACATCTTGCAGACGTACGTGTGGCTATACAAATCCCTGATAGGGATTTTTTTTTTCTCATTGAAAAAAACAGCATATGCTGGTTAGGTAGGTTTTGAGGTTGGTTTTAGCTGATTTATGCTGGTCCTTTGCTGGTTAATGCTGGTCCTTAGCTGGTTTTTGCTGGTCCTTTGCTGGTCATGCATAAACCAGCAAAGGACCAGCTTAAATCAGCATACCAGCATCAAAACCTACCTAACCAGCATATGCAGTTTTTTTTCAACAGGGATACATCACGGAGACATCTATTTGACGTCTGCATTTACATCTAAAAGACGTATTTTTGGAGAGTGTTTGCTCATCTGGAATATGTCTATAGGATGTTTCCTGTCAGATGTTAATTGGACATCTATTTGATGTTTTTAAGATGTTTATAATTTAGAATGCATGTAAAACTTACATCTGAAAGATGTCTGTCAGATGTTTGTACACTGCAGATGCTTTCCAATTTAAGTGATCTTTAACAGACATCTTGTGCTATCTGGGGTGGCTATACAAATGGTAATCAATACGCCAAAAAAACACTGTTACCACACTTTCACTACAATAAACCGTGGTTTGTTTTCATAAAGAAAGACGAAAAAACTTTTTATATTCGTTTCTTTAACTATGGACACACTTATTTGGTCCAATAGACTTAAAACTCACGTTCACACCCACTAGTCTCACTAGTATTTGTTATTTTAATTAATAATATACAACGGTAGCTATAAAGTATTTTATGGTTTATGGTAAATTGACGGGTGGCTTCCGGTCTCATCGTCAAGCTATTTTTAGCTTTACAAAGTAGCTGGTTTTGCTGCTTAATATTGCAAATTGGTGTCTTACTATATCATTTTAATGTAATATCTTAATTATGAACACACTGGTTTGTAGTGCAAACAGTTTTACCGTTTACTGCACATTGTTATTCTTGTGGTTATTTCCCTATTGCGGCTAATGAACCGGAAGTCTCACCCATAAGCTTACTTATGCGTTGAAGAAAAAGGTGGATAAAGTTTGACATTGTAGACAGAGCATCAGCTCAGGGACATTTCTGCCACAGTGTCATCTCAAATAATAAACTGTTAGCATGTTTTGTCCTGCTTCATTTCATTGCTGCCATATACATTCTTTGGTTATTCTGAGCTTGATGCACAATAAAATATTCAAAACAAAAGTAATATTTACCTCGATTTTTCATTTTCAAACATCGTGTCTCATTTCATCTCAATGCTCTTCCTTGACACTGCTTATGGTGTTTAAAAACCTACAAGTAACAGTTACGAACTTTATAAAATCGTTAGCTAGCTTCGGTGTGAAATGCAGTGACAGTATTTCGTTACGAATGAATTTTCCTGTTTATCAAAGCTAATTTATATCAGCTGTATATTGTTTTCGAATGACAAGGTACAAACTATATCCACAAGATGGCTCTCTAACATTATGAGACCTGGCTTATCTTTTTTTCACGTCGACCTCTGAAACATTTGGAATAGCTGGACTGAACTCGTGTTGTTGTTGTTTTACGGAACAAATATAGAGTTCGTATATAATGATATCCTCATATTAATGCGCCACCACAGTTTCTAACAGATCAGGAGAAGAGTTTTTGTCATTTGGCCAACTAAAATATGAGCACATTCAAATGAATGTGATTCAGCAAGCCTGCAATGCATAACTAAACAGTATTTTAACAGTAAACGGTCACCATTTTGGATTGAACAGAACAAGCATGTGATATAATTTCTTTGAACTGAATGTGTCTATAATGAAGGATGTCTCACAGATGGATTTGTGCTGCAAATTGCACACATCACCCATCAGTTCCAGCCCACTGAAGCACTGGCTCACAGCTAAAATTGCAAAGCCAGACTCAGCACTTGAGGAGACTGCATCATTAACGTGATGCTAGGATATCAACTCTTGGAAGGAGAACAGACCCACACTACCATTTAAACAGATGAGCGTCTTAGCGGCACGTTATTTAGTTGGCCTTCCTCCTAATTGTTTGTTTGAAGTTACTGCCGAGCAACTGATCCAGTCTTGTAGACAAGTAGATAGTGAATTAAGGTAAACATCACGACTTTCACTCATAAGGAGCAAGGCTGAACAGATGTTACGGCACCTCCACTGCTCAAGGCCATTCCCAGGCCTTACTTCTCTCTCTCTTCAAGACTGTTTTCGGAAAACTGGTCCTCCCACAGTCTTGTTAATGAAAGTCACGATGGGATTTGGGGGGAAAGGGTGAGCATGAGAAATCTGGGGCCTTGGAAGGGAGGAATGCATTCCTCTTTTCTCGCTTTTGATTAAAACCACAATATTACTTATACAATCCTACAAGAACCAAGCAGGGTTTATAAATAAAAAATAAATAAACCATGATTTGTGTACTAATGTTAATTCTACTATATGGGCCATTCTACAGAATTGGTTTAAAGTCAGATTTTGGAAATGTATAATAAGGAATTGTGTAATATCCAAGGTACACATTTCTAGTAAGTGTGCAGTTATTTCTCATATTGTATTTTCAGAAAGTTTTGGAATGTTTGTCCTTTCCTAAAATATAATTTAATTAGAAGGGTTATATTGACCTATTAAGATTTTGCTTGCATCTTTCTTTCTATTCTATTAAAAAGTTTTCAGAGGTAAATTCAATATTTCAAGTGTGATTTATGAGATTTGTTCTATTTCAATTTTTCAATTTTTTCAATTTTTCTAAAAGGCAAAAAGGTAATCATCCTGATTTCAAACTTAAGGATTTATTAGTTTGAATATACATTGAACCAAACACTATCATAACATCTTAGTTTATAATTCAGTATACTTTATTTTTGACAAAACATTGCATGTTTCGGTCGTGACGGCAGATTTTGAGTAGTGACAGTAATGTTTTGGTCAGATTACAGAATTTTAACCCACACTACTAAAACATACTAAAATACTGAAAATTTCCATAACTGTAATTTTGTTTATTTCCTCTAAATGAAGGATTATGTGTTCCCTTTTGACACTACCGAAACAGTGATGACACAGTAATGTCACTCCAGTAACAGGAGCCACATAACTACAATTCCTCAACCTAAAAATGTAACCCAACCTGAAAAAAAAAAAAGATTATTTAGACAACTGCTAAAATAACAAACAGATAAATTCAGATTTATTTGAAATCCTTATTATCTCTATATGCCCTATAGTCTTTCATTGTAAGTGTATCACAATCAATGCATTTTCCTCATTTGTTCCATTCTTTTACAAATTAAAAAGACGAGTTGATGCTGGCTCTAGATAGCTGGCTCTAGATATTCTGTCTTTTCAGTCATAATGAGCTGCAAAGTATGTTATTCTTAAGGTACAAGTCTAACTGAAATTGTAAGGATGAATTATAATTAATAACTAAATTATTTTTAAAAACAGCCTAAAGGAAAGTAAAATGTCTTAAAAGACCTAGTCCACCCAAAAATAAAAATCCTGTCATTATTTACTCAACCGCATGTCATTCCCAAGCACATGGTTCTGTGGTAGTTGTAAATGTATATATTGTCATTATATTTATCACTTCATATGTGCTCAGAGTATGATATGTGCCCTGATATATGTATGTGGAGGATATTTTCAGGCTGTGCGTATATGAGGGTCTCATGGCATGAGCGATGCTCGCATAGCTGTTCCAGACCACTGCTGTTACTGCAGTAACGCATGATATGTAGAGTTGGCTCACAGACTGCTTACGTAACACTAATGAATCAGCCTAGGACATAATGGACACCACTGCACTATTGAGAAGATATTTATTGTTGTTGTTTTGTTGTTTCAGAACTTGATTTCTATTGATGTTACTATGTGTTGTGTAGTGGGCGTGTCTACAAATGTATGTTTATAGCATGAACAGATCTATTAACAACACTGATGTCATTTTTTGTATTGTATTCGGCATGCCATTCATTGCACACCATTGTATCTGTCTATTGTTAATGTGAACATTGTGTACAATAAACTGAACACTGAAAACTGGTGCACCTAAATTGAAACAAATATCTATATTTCAATTTAATTTGGCAATTAACAAGTTTAAAAAACAGTTAGGATTCACCTGTTGTCTAATCCTGTTGTCAGCAAAATGAAACTGAAACTTTTATGTCAGAATTGCTTTGGACTATAATTTTGAAAGAAGCCTTTCCAGCAAGCATTCCAAAATCTATTTATTTACAAAAACCAACAGACCTTTGGACAGCAACTAAATCAGGATGTCATGACCTAAAACTAGAAAAGTGGGCCAAAGTGAAATTTGGAGCAAATCAAACAGATACTGACTGAACTTGCATTAGGTTATTTATTCTTCAAGATTGCTCTTTTTATTAGTTTGAACAGGAGTAAAACTAACTATGAACATCAACAACAGTGGCTGAATTTTACTAGGCAGATTAAAGAGACTTCAGACATCAAGAAACATTGTTTAAAGATCAACAGGCTTCACACTGCTGGAAATCCAAACAAAGCAGCAGCAGGAATTCTGTTTTTCAGCCTGTCAGATTCCATTCTCTGTTCCACAACATTCTACACAATCCCAAAAACCTGTGAAGTGGAAACTTAACAGGTGTAAACCCAATAAAATTAGACAAGATGAGAAACTGAATATTTTGCAGTAAACTATTCTTATCCTCAGATAACACATTTTACCCACAGTCAGTTCACTGATGTCAATGCATATTACACACAAACTAAAGTACTTTCTTAAACTGACAAGCTCTAATCTGATTTACCGACTCTGAAACTTCTGGAAATAAGGTCATATGGAAATAATGGATGCATATAATGAGCTCTACTGAAGACATTTAACATGTTTAAAAAAAGTAAAGGAAGTGCAAAGAACATAAACATATTATTTCACTATAATAACACATACAGTTGAAGTCAAAAGTTTACATACACCTTGAATCTGCAAAATGTTAATTATTTTACCAAAATAAGAGGAATCATACAAAATGCATGTTATTTTTTGTGTAGTGCTGACCTGAATAAGTTATTTTACATAAAAGATGTTTATATATATATAGTCCACAAGAGAAAAATATAGTTGAATATATAAAAATGACCCTGTTCAAAAGTTTACATACACTTAATTCTTAATAGTGTGTTCTTACCTGAATGATCCACAGCTGTTTTTTTACTTATAGTTGTTCATGAGTCCCTTGTTTGTCCTGAACAGTTAAACTGCCGCTATTCTTCAAAAAAATGCTTCAGTTCCCACAAATTCTGTTCTTTCAGCATTTTTGTGTATTTCAACCCTTTCCAACAATGACTGATTTTGAGATCCATCTTTTTACACTGAGGACAACTGAGGGACTCATATGCAACTATTACAGAAGGTTCAAACGTTCACTGATGCTCCAGAAGGAAAAACAATGCGTTAAGAGCCAAGGGTGTAAACTTTTGAACAGAATGAAGATGTGTACATTCTTATTTTACCCAAATATCATGTGTTTTCTCATTTAGTCTTTAGTTTCAGAAGCTACAGAAGATGCTTTTATGTTTCCCAGAAGACAAAATAAGTTAAATTTACCCTGATCTTCAAATTCAAAAAGTTTTTACCCCCCACCCCTCCCCCGGCTCTTGATGTATTGTGTTTCCTTCTGAAGAATCAGTAAGCGTTTGAACCTTCTGTAATAGTTGCATATGAGTATCTCAGTTGTCCTCCGTGTGAAAAGTTGGATCTTAAAAGGAAAGGGGTCAAATACACAAAAATGCTGAAAAACCAAAGAATTTGTGGGACCTGAAGGATTTTTCAGAAGAACAGTGGGCAGTTTAACTGTTCAGGACAAACAAGGGACTCATGAACAACTATCACTAAAAAAACAATACACAGCTGTCATTCAGGTAACAACGCAGTGTTATGAATCAAACTAATTATAATATTTTAAAAAACAATGTTTTTCACTGTTTATGTCTCTATTTTCCAGTTTCATTCTGTCAGTGTGTTTGCCTATGACTGTCTATCCTAAACGCTCATTTATCTTTACCCTGTTGAACTACAGCCAGATCTTTCGCTTTGGCATCTGTTATAAAGACAAACATAAGAGCCAAAAACCTCCCTCATCCCACACATCAAACTAGAAAAAAAAATGTAGCTGCTCAAGGACAGTACTGGCACGACACTCACAAATCCACTCTCATTACTTTATAACTGCAACCAGCTTCCGGTCATGATAAAAATAAAGCATTATCATTTAGCAGCCCTGCTGAAAAAAACCCCCAGCTGATTCCAAAGTTTTTTCACGTAACTAGAAAAGTAACACTTTACTTTTTAATTTACAAGAAAAATATCTGAGTTGTAGTTTTTTTTTTTTTTTTTTAAATAAGTAACGGGAGTTACTTTCCCTGCTGAAAAAAAAAAAAACTGCTAAAACCAGCCTAGGAGTTGGCTGGTCGTAGCTGGTTTAAGCTGGAAATAGCTGGTATAAGCTGGTCTCCCAGCCTGGCCAGGCTGGAAAAGTGGCCAAAACCCCTCTAAAACCAGCCTGCTGACCAGCTATGACCAGCTAAAACCAGGCTGGTTGACCAGCTAGTCCTTTGCTGGTTTATGCTGGACCTTTGCTGGTTCATGCTGGTTTATGCTGGTCCTTGACCAGCAACATAACCAGCATAAACCAGCTAAAACCAGCATCCCAGCACCAAAACATACCCAACCAGCATATGCTGTTTTTTTCAGCAGGGTAGACTGGTTTTAGCTGGATTTTCACCAGGGTTGTTTTCCCATTTATTGACTAACAGCTCTCCTGTCTCCATGTTGAAGGAAATCGGGAGTAAGTGTAGAGGCGTTATGTGCACTGTGTAAACATGATACTTAACTTAGTGTAGATCTAGACTAATGTCAACAATGTCAACATTTACTCATCTCACTTGATTAATATTGCAAATAAGTGTGTCTATACCATATTGTTTTAATGTATTAGCTTAATTATGAACACAGTAATTTGTAGCCCTGGTGAAAAAAACAGCTAAAACCAGCCTAGGCTGGTTGGCTGGTTTTAGCTGGTCAACCAGCCTGGTTTTAGCTGGCCATAGCTGGTCAGCAGGCTGGCCAGGCTGAGAGACCAGCTAAAACCAGCTACTTCCTGCTAAGACCAGCCAACCAGCCTGGGCGGGTATTAGCTGTTTTTAAAGCAGGGAGACCGGGAGAGCAAACAGTTTCACTGTTTACTGCACCTTATTTTTTTTATCCTTAATTCTCTATAGGCTAATAAACCAGAAGTATTGCCCATTAGCTTACCTCTGCGTTGAAGAATAAGGTGGATAGCATGTTAAATTTTTTTAAAAGCCATTTTCCTTTTCAGCTCTTAACTTTTAGTTCGTTTTATTCAAAGCCAGCTCCTGACACAGTAGCCTAAATTTGCTAACAGCCTACAGTTTATTAACTGAATATTAAAGTGAAAATATCAGCGTTTAGTTTTACAGTCATGAAATGACAAGTTATTCAGTGCGAAAGTGATATTCTGAAACTTAAAAATAGACACCGTTCGATAGTTTCGGATTCGACGATTACAAATTCTTCAACTTCCATTCAGACGACGACGCTGAAACGCATGTATGGGAAGGAGTCATGGGCATATTTAAGGTGTTTCAACCTCTTTTTGTTCTAACTGTACACGGTGTCTAGCGCTACTTTGGAAACAAAACATTTCCTACCCTTCACAGTGCCCTTTGTTTTGTGTCACCATTTCTAGCATGCGTTAATGCCTACCAGCCCAACAGGTTAAAAGATGTTTCCAGAACTTTGATACTTGAAATGTTTCATGTACTTTGACATGGGTATGAAAGAGCTGTCACATAGGTCGAAACACGTAACTGCATTACTACTTATTACGCAATTTATGGGTTTGGAGATGTACAGTCACTCTTTTCTAAAATGTGGATGTGGTTTCATCTTTGTGTGTGTTGTGTTTCAATAAAACAACACCCACTCTAGAAGTGCAAGAGAATCTTCTAGAAAATCGCTCCTATCATGACAGTACAGTTGATTTTGGGTCATTACTTTTAGAAAACCACCTGAACATGCTTTATGATCAAAAGTGAATTCTGGACAATGGTGCTTGACAGTCTATATTTTTAACACTAATTTCTACATCCATAATCATAAATATCGTCAGTGAATTGGAACATGATCATAAACCTGGCAACATAAAATTAATTCTAGTTTCCCTGATAGCACATACAACATGGAGACGTCTGTATGACATCTGCATTTACATCTGGAAGACGTATTTTTGTATTGAGTGCTTGCTCAACTGCAATACGTGTATAGGGCGTTTTCTGTCATAGGTCTGTTTGATGTCTGTAAGATGTTTATGATTTAGAATGTATGTAAAACTGACATCTTACAATTCATGTGAGTAATATGTGTTCTGGAATAAATGTGAACATTAATTCATCTCACTCACTAACACTAAAAAAACAGATACAGTATTCTTCAAAATGAATAAAAACAGAGAAATTCAAACCTGCAATAATTAAAAATGTTAAATACTACAAAATCCCATTTTATTAACCGATGTCTTTGCTGCCGACCTTCAATGATTCAATTCATCCATACTGATGAGCAAAAATTACTTAAGAGAATCTAACATTTGTTTTCCTTTTTTATTGCTGAAGTGTTGATTTTTTTTTTTTTGCGATCTACTGTACAGACAGGCTTTTACATTTGCCAAAATAGAACTTTTTATATTAAAAACAAACAAGCAAGCCCTGCCCAGATTTAAAAAGTAAAGCAAAAGTAACAACTTTCTATAAAAAGTAACTAAGTAACGTAATTACTTTTTTAGGGAGTAACTTAATATTGTAAAAGTAACTTTCCCCAACACTGTTGCAGACATATGAGCTCTCTGGGTTAAAGACTCTTTTGTGACTGAAGAAAACAAAAGGACATATTGAGACCAAAAAATTTTGCAACCCTTTATTCACAGTCATATGCAAAGCATGAATTAGTACATTACCAACTGTTGAATGCTTTCGCTTCTCAAGTCTGTTGTAAGCAGAAGTGGAAATCACATTTCTTTTTCTATTCCTCATTTTTTATATTTATACATTTAATGTTTATTTCTAGAGAACAATTATCAGAGGCTTTATATTTAATGTTACACAGATGGATAAGTTAGTAAAGCTGGTCTAGATGAACTGATTTTTTTAAAATACAGAAATGATATTCAATTATTCTTTTTTACATTCAAAGTTATGCTTTCACTTTTCCTTAGATCAGTAAACACTGCTGTTCCAAAAATTGAGATTCATAGAGACCAGTTATATATGAACGTAAATAAATACTCACATTTTTATTTTATAAGACTTAAAATGTGATATGTGAAAAGAGAAATCAATTTATCACCTAGTACAGTAGAAGAAATAAAAGGGCCAAGAGTTCCACTTACATTTTTTCAGTGAGGACACAGAATATTTTCTTATTAAGAAAAATATATCTTCCGTTGCAGAAAAATAATAGAAAAGTTACATTTGCAGGTACTAAAACTTTACAGAACTGCTTCAGAAAGTGCCTTCGACATTACCACAAAAAAGCATAACTGCTTTAATAATATTGTATTACTATACCTACATTTCAAAAATATAAAAGAAAAATAAACAATATGTTTACCGCACTTCAAGATTATACAAAGTAAAATTGTTCAGCTTAGAGAATAAACATTTATAAACATTCACTATAATTGGACCAACTGTTACACAAAAGAAAAGCCTGATATAAAATTATCAATTCAGTATCAAATCAGATACAAGCGAGTAATCTCATACTTATCAATTTTTTATAAAATAAACAATCACCTCTAACAAGAGGTGAGTGAGATCACTATGGTCAAAACCATAACGTCTTCCACCGTTAAGATCTCTCTCCTAAGGAGCACGCAGATGGTGCGGTCCCACAGGTATTTCACTTTTCACATCATGCGGATCTACTAGAAACAGAATCAAATACGACAAGATCTAACAGAAGTAGAAAAGAGGTAAATCATCCAGTCAAAAGGACACCGAAAAATGGAAACGCAATACTGAATCGTCAGAACCACAGTGTGAACATGGTTTGGTCTGTTGTACCATTTTCTGGTAACAGGTCCAGTTTTTGAACCTTACTCTTTCACAGCGCATCTTCTATCACCGGTTGTTTAGATAACACTACAGCAGATGACTAGGTGATAAGAAACACCACAAGGCTGAAGTTAGTATGAAGAACCTACCACCACACCATTCTTAAACTTTTTGTTATTCTCTTCTATTAATTCTCCAACTCTCCGGAAGCTCAGGCTGGTGTGTTAAAAGTGAGAAGCTTAAACTTGTAAACACTGAAAAGCAGCATATGGGGACACTCAATGCACAGGGATTTTTTTAAATACATATGTTGCACTGATTTTGGTCCATGCAGCGTGGTTGAATCACTACAGATGCAGAGCATCTTCTTTCAAGGACATTCACAATTCGCTCCGCTCTTTTCTTAACACCATATGAGCGGTTGTTCCCTCTTCTTTCTGTCCATTGGGAATTTATGCACATTTCTCCTTTAAACCCTGAGCTTCTTTTTCAGCTCAAAGTACGCATCAAATCTGGCCATAGCGTACTCCTGTAAAGAATAATAAAAAAAAATGACTAGAGAATAAATGATTTGCATTTTTAAATGATATACACCTCTAGTCAAAAGTTTTTGAACAGTAGGATTCTTCTGCTCACCAAGCCTGCATTTATTTGATCCAAAGAACAGCAAAAACTGAACATTTTGAAATATTTTTACTATTTAAAACAACTGTTTTCTATTTGAATATATTTTAAAATATAATTTATTTCTGATTTCAAAGCTGAATTTTTAGCATTATTACTCCAGTCACGATTCGAATATCCTGATTTGCTGATCAGAAAACATTTATTATTATTATTATTATTATTATTATTATTATTATGTTGGAAACAGCTGAGTAGATTTGATAGATGAATATAAAGTTCAGAAGAACAGCATTTATTTGATATAGAAATGTTTTGTAACATTTTTAATCCCTTTGTTACAAAAGCTTTTTATTTGTGATAAAAGCTGATATTTGGATCTTTCTATTCATCAAAGAATCCTGAAAAAACATCTACTCAACTGTTTTAAATACTGATAATAATAATAATAATACAAATTGTTTCTTGAACAGCAAGTCAGCATATTATAATGATTTCTGAAGGATCATGTGACACTGAAGACTGGAGTAATGATGGTACAAACGTAGCTTTGATCACAGGAATAAATTACATTTTAAAATATATTTAAATAGAAAGCAGTTATTTTAAATAGTAAAAATATTTTACAACATTACTGCTTTTGCTGTATTTTGGATTTAATAAATGAAAGCTGAGCAATAGAGACTTTTTTTTTTGTTTTAAAAAAACATTTAAAATCTTTTGACTGGTTGTGTATATTAATAATAGATCAGTTCTGCAAGGTACACTCACATTATTTTAATTGAATAATTGTATTTTATTTATTTATTTTATATTTTACAATTTTCTATTATTTTATTTAAGACACTCACTGTAGATTATTAATTGTTTTCATCAGTTAAAAAATGATAAAACCTCAATAATTGTATTAATTCACAAATTAAACAACATTACCGTGGCACACACTCAGTAGGTTTACCGTCGTGTTACCCTGACCTCACAAGTATTTGTGTACTGTCCAAAGGGTTGTCACGCAGCGCAAATATTTCAAAGGCTGTATCTTTACGTGTATGATCTCCGTTGATAAAATTCTTGTCTTACCTAAGACCTGCACTATGTACACTGGAATATTCTTTCTGTTTCATGATTAGGAATGACTCAACATTAGCAATATCTCAACTGCACACAAAAAGATTTAACTCACCATGTACCCAAACTCAATAGTTGATATTTTGGCCTGGATTATGGACCACAATCCCCAGAAGAAATGGGAGGCCAGAGCGAACCTAAACGAGAGTTCACAAAGTACAGATGGAAAGAACGTTTAGGAAGTCTCTGGAAATGTGAATCATTCCTGGACTTGGTCCAAACCTCTTTTTACAATATCCATTATAGTAGCGTAGTACGAGACCCAAGAGGGATAGCCTCATTTTTATTCTCCTTCTTTTGATTAAATGGGCCTCATCTTAAAATCAGCTCAAGAAAATTTGACATAATCATCTATAAGATGACAATTTGATGGCAAAATGTTTAGATCACCTGTTAACCTCCACCAGCATATCCTTTTTGAGTTTCAGCTGGTCTTCCTCACTCAAGTTTTCAAATCCAGCATGAGATTCCAACAGATAACACTGAAAGAACTGCATCTGAGAAAACAAAATGAAAAGTTATGTCATTTTATGGTTAATAGATTTAAAGAAGACCTATTATGCCCCTATTTACAAGATGTAATGTTAGTCTCAGGTGTCCCCAGATTGTGTTTGTGAAGTTTCAGCTTGAAATACCTTTTGAAAATCATTTTGAAAATGCCTGTTTTGAGTGAAAGCACACACACACTGTTTTCGTTTTGATTATCATGTATATTGTGCTGAAATCATGTGTTTTACATCATATTAGTTTAAACTTCTGATATAGGGTTTTCTGAGCACACAAATCCAAAGCATGCGCACAGAAAGCGGCTGTCAAACAACGTGTGAGTACTAAACCAAAGTTCTCTTTCATGTCTTATTGCGCTTAAATTGTCAAAAACACAATTATTTAAGTCGGTTATGTCTATTAAGATAAACAGCTGATAGATCTGTGGCAACAGTAATATAAAGTAAATAAATCAATAAATCCACTGCTCTTTTGTCTCCTCTGAGGCTGGGACGCTAAATAGTGTTCTGTGCTCGTCTGTGCAGCCAAAGACAGAACAGTTAGCATGCTTTGCTCGAACTTTTGCCATGACATTAGAACTGGTACACCACTGTCGCTTGCGGACACACAATGTCAACGCTGTGGGTGGAAAAGTGCAAATTAAGGGGCTGTAATATTATAATAAGAACAGATTTAAATCTGAGTGGCTTGTTTTTTTCCAAAAGCTTGCAGAGAAAGCATTACCAAAAATGTTATTTTTCACATTTTCTGGGTTGGTAGATGCACAGGGAATCCGAATATAGCACTTAAACATGGAAAAAGTCAGATTTTCATGATATGTCACCTTTAAAAGGAGAAACAAATATTAAAAAGTGAGTTTACAAACCTGCTGTGCTTTGGTCGGGTAATGTTTGGTGTTTGTGATGAAAAATGGAAACTTGTCATAGGTGTAGTCATAAGTCCACTCACAGAAGAAATTTCCAATGTCGAATCCTCTGTGGGAGAAAGAGAAGAGATCAGCACCCCATCAACAACATTTTGGTAATGTGATAATAATGCATAATGTCTGGATCGTTCAAAAATCATTGGTAAATGTGGAGGAGGTTTTGTTTGGTTGTCTTCCACGTTCATGAGAATATCATGACATTTGGAAACTGTTCTGATCGGCTTTAATAAATAATGAATAAATGGACATCAAATGATGTGTAAGGCTGATCAGCACTATTATACAGTTGAGGTCAAGTTTACATACACCTTGCAGAATCTGCAAAATGTTAGTTATTTTACCAAAATAAGGGAGATCATACAAAATGCATGTTATTCTTTATTTAGTACTGACCTGAATAAGATATTTCACATAAAGATGTATACATATAGTCCACAAGAGAAAATAATAGTTGAATTTATAAAAATGACCCTGCTCAAAAGTTTACATTCACTTGATTCTTAATACCGTGTTGTTACCTGAATGATCCACAGCTGTTTTTTTGTTGTTTTATGGATAGTTGTTCATGAGTCAATTGTTTGTTCTAAACAGTAAAACTACCTGCTGTTCTTCAGGTAAAATCTTCACGTCCCACAAATTCTTTGGATTTTCAGCATTTTTGTGTATTTGAACCCTGTCAAACAATGATTGTATGATTTTGAGATCCATCTTTTCACACTGAGGACAACTGAGGGACTCATATGCAACTATTACAGAAGGTTCAAACGCTCACTGATGCTCCAGAAGGTAAAACAATGCATTAAGAGCCAGAGGGTGAAAACTTTTGAATAGAATGAAGATGTTTAAATTTTTCTTATTTTGCCTAAATATCATATTTTTTTAATTCAGTACTACCCTTCAGAAGCTAAAGAAGACACTTACATGTTTCCTAGTACACAAAATGAGTCAAATTTACCCTGATCTTCAAATTCAAAAAGCTCTCAATGCATCATGTTCCCTTCTGAATCATCAGTGAGCATTTGAACCTTCTGTAATAGTTGCATTTGAGACCCTCCGTTGTCCTCAGTGTGAAAAGATTGATCTCAAAACTGCTTGCTCAACATTCGTTGTAAGCTGGTCCTGCAGTGTGCAATGAGACTTCCTCTTACACCCTCGACCTCCCCCACCTCCACCTGCCTAAATCTGCTATGGAATTTATGCATGCCTAATCATGCAGCTTAAACATAACTTACATGCTCACAACAGTCTGTGCATCTATTGCCGGTGGCAAATCTATACTTGCTCTGCAGCAGTATGTGTAGCAGATCTAGTCCGTCAAGACCAAAATAGACTAACACTGTCATATCCATTAACATGCTAAAACTGCTTCCAAGAGTTGTCACCATTGAAATTATATCATAGGCCAGATAACTAGATTTCTACCAGTTTTGAGCCAAGCCACAAAAAAAGAGAGAAAGATGACTCTTACTTTGAGCAAACTGAAAGAGATCAATTTGTAAGAAAGACTCTTTGTGAAGAGGCTCACAGCTGCTGTGGAAACTGAACAAAGCACACATCTCTGTGGCTGTGAAGCCCAGCTTCATTTCCAACTGCTTTGCAGGACAAGCACTGTCAATGGACCTAAACATGGGCCACTTGCGCCCTAGGAGACCACACTGGATGGCAGGATTGGAAAACAAACAAAGCATGCCTTGACACTTGTCATCCACCACTTGGAACAGTGTTCTTGACAATACAGTACCCCCTTCTAACCAAACCAGGCTCCTAAAAGAACGTGTTACAGTTTGGAGCTGTGTCTGAGCACGTGCAAGAATGCAAGTACTCTAGCAACAGTGTGGGATCATTGCCAGAGCTTTCAACGTCTAGAGGTCATTTCTCTAGACATGAGGCACCCCAAGTGTTCTAAACTTATTAGAGTGGTAAACAGACTCAAAGCTCCAAAGGTGTGGGAGGTATAAGATCAAAACATCCAATCAAACATCTGGCTGTTACAAAACCAGGCCATTTTCTTGGGATTTAGCTGCATGTGCTTCTTCTGAGGAATCGTGTGGAATGAAAGCGACTATGGATATTACAGACCTGTAGTTGTAGCTGCTGTACTCAAAGTCAATCAACATGAGCCTCTGCCTGTTGGTGTTCTCACGGCCACTTAGGAGCAAGATGTTTCCTGTTTAAAACATGGCAGCACATTTGATTAAACATTGAGTGGACCTTTGTTAGAAACAATAACAATATACAGATAGTTAGAGCAAGCCCATGTCTAACCTTCTTGCAAGTCATTGTGGCAGAAAACAACAGGAGAGGGAGTAGATTCGAGTAGACACCTGTGTACACAAACAGCCATACAAAAGAGCCAAAAATGTCAATGATGAGCAGACGGCAAACACAATACATTATCTTTATCAGTCACTTGTTAATCTCTTAAAGTGTGAACAGTTTCCAGGGGTTCTGATAAAGCAGGTCAATGAAACCATGCTGGAAATGTATGAGGAGAAGATAAAAAGTGAAATCACAGCTGTACTGAACAAGCAAGATAATAAAGATCTTACTTGAGACTGTCCATCTCTTGAGGCAAGTTGAAGCTCAAAAGGCGGGAGAAATTTCGCAGATGGGCTTCCCTAGTGAAGGTGAGCTGAAGCACTTGATCCATGTATCTGTGCAGTAGATTAGTAGAGGAGAGTACAAAAAATACTCAATATATTTGCAGGCAATACAGACAGTAACTCCTCTATTTTTAGCAATTAAATAGCCTAGAGTGAAAATTTATATAGTAATATGAGATGATAAATGCTGGTAATCTATATTTAGGTCACAGTGGAGACTATGGAGCTTTCCAAAAAACATGAAACAGAAAACAATACACATTTTTCTTCCAGGGAACTAGGTTAAGATCATATTTTTATTTTTATTTTTATACTGTTGACATGTAGACTGAATTTCGCCAGAATTAAAGGGAAAGTTCAGCCAAAAATGAAAATTCTGTCATTAATTACTCACCCTCATGTCTTTCCAAACTTGTAAGACCCTTGTTCATCTTAGGAACACAAATTAAAATCTTAGAGCTTTCTGACCCTGCATAGACAGCAACACAACTGAAACGTTTTATTAATATCTTAATTTGTGTTTCAAAGATGAACAAAGGTTGTATGGCTTTTAAACGACATGAAGATGAGTAATTATAACAGAATTTTAATTTTTCATTCTGTCAACATCAAGGATGCATTAAGGAAGCAGTTCCCTACCCACTATGAACATTTTTATTCTTTAAATAAACTCGATGACTTTATTTAACCGTCATATTGTGTTCTAGCCATTTTGACCAAGATTTTCTTTTTCCAGAAAATGCTAGTTAATGTTATCGCATTGGACTAAAACCTATTGACTTTGCTCCCACAGTATATAACGGCCTCCCAAAAAATAAACATTGATCATTATTGTACTTTTTTGGAAGCATTTCCCTACCTTCTTACACTTAAGGTGGTCAAAAATGACCAGCCTTTGAAAAAAATAACGCAAAAACTGAGTTGCATTAGCTCAGGTCAATGATCAAGTTGCAAATAGAAATACAAAGCCTGTGCTAATTGAAAGAAAATAAGCTGAATCCTTAATTTGGTGATTATATAGCTTAACAATTTACAAGCAAGTTTTAAAAGGCCAGCCATTTTGACTGGAACAGTCAAATTAGGTAATGAATTTTCAACACAGGACAAGTGTCCATTTGACAGATGTTTTATGATCACGCACTTTTCCATGGTGCCAAACAGCCACTTTGGCTCCTTGTTGAAGGGCATTCTCATTCCATGAAATTTGCTGATCTTTTCCGCAATCTCGGCAAATATACCAGGGACACTCAGCTCATCTGTGGACAATTTTCGACTCTGCAGACAAACACTGAATTGTCAGTTGGTGGTTTTATAACTAAAACAGAAACAATTACATAACTAAAATACAAAAAGTTGCACTTCAGTTTAAAGTTTCTACGTATTTAACATCATTCTGAGCAATGGAAAAAGTGACAAACGGAAATCTGCCTAGAATGTCATTTGATTTTTCTTGCAATTTGTAATTCATAAGCATTCCTGTTAAAACACATGTTGTGTATCGTTTTACATCCAAACTGTCCTCTCATCATTATAGCGGCAAACTTTAAGACTCACAGGGACAAACTGTTCCAGTCTCCCCTGTGGAAAGATGCCATAGAGTTTGGGCCCAAGCTCCCTCTCAGCCAGGATAGCAAACATCACACTCTCCAGTACCATGGCATCAGCTCCCTGCAAACACAAAACATACAGATACAGTTTGGACACTCAACTGTCAAGATCTGTCATCAAACCACACAGACTGCCATGGAAACCTGCTTAGCCTGATTGCATCTTCAATTCCTGAAAGAGGAGTTCGGCTTAAGTTAAAGAAACTTAAGTGATTCAAAACTGTGATGCTATGACGGAAAACAAATTCTGCACTAAAATCAATTCACAAGCCAGTCATTTAGGTCTAGTGGTGATGGGCTGAAACATCAATGGCACTGCTGGAGCAAAGTGAGTTAAATGAGGAAAAAAAACAAGAGAGGCAATTGTGCTGAGCGAGGCAGAACTTGCCAAACATCCCAGTCATTAATTGTGGTTGCTTCACTAGCAATGACATTAAGCCTGTTTTTGGCTTTATACACAGAACCCAAATAGCTCCCTTCCTATTTAGGGGAAGTACTTGTGTAAGGTTATCTCAATTTTTCAAAACATTCTACAGTTCTGCTTTGAGTCATTCCTTACTATTAGAGATAATCTAAAATAGATTGCGAAGAGATTATTTATTTACCAGTTATCAGTCATCGAGTACTGTACTTTGAAGTAATGCCTTAGGAATCCAAACCTGGTAGGACAAATGCTTGAAATTGCCAACATGAATGATTCAAATGTAAGAGATTTCCTTCCAAACCACAGATGTCTCATGACAATGTTATGCAAAATTTCTGACCACAAACAGCCTACCAATATGGTCAAAGTAAAGGCAAATAGAAGGCCAAAAAATGGCAAACAAATGGAACAAAAATGACAAACACATTCGTGAGTATCCTGGCAAATCATTTTAATATAATGAAAGTGAAAGACAACTGGGCTGCCAATCTCCAAAATTAAAAAAGAAGTCCAAACAGACCAAAATCTGAGTTGTCATTCACTGGAAGTCAAACCAATACACTTTTCAAATGGCCACACCCACTCTTACAGGAAGAAAAGGGTGGATAGTGTTCACTTAATCAATGTCATTTTTACAAGTGGGAAAAATTAGTCTTAAATTAGTCAGCGCTGAAAACACACCAATGGGATGTGCTTAGATTAATCAGCATTGAAATCAGAAATAAGCCAATCCGATTGGTGCGTTTTCAATGCTGACTAATCTAAGCGCCTCAGATTGGTGCGTTTCCAATGCTGACTAATCGAAGCCCCTCCGATTGGCCCGTTTTCAATGGTGACTAATCTAAGTGCCTCCGATTGGCCCGTTTTCAACGGTGACTAATCTAAGTGCCTCCGATTGGCGCGTTTTCAACGGTGACTAATCTAAGTGCCTCCGATTGGCCCGTTTTCAATGGTGACTAATCTAAGTGCCTCCGATTGGCCTGTTTTCAATGCTGACTAATCTAAGTGCCTCCGATTGGTCCGTTTTCAATGCTGACTAATCTAAGCGTAAATTTAAGTATTTTATATTAAAGAAAACATAGTATGATTATAATAAGGTGATTATAAAAATGGCGCTCACAAATGTAAAAATGCCCTTGGAAATCAGTTCATGGAACTGATTCATGGAAAAGTTAATTTCTGACCCTGGTATGTTGCAATCAGTGAATGGAAAAGCTAATTGTAGTGAATGGTGTAGCATTTCACAGTTTACTTTACATTTAGGTGTGATACCATGTATAAATAAGTGACACAAATTTATATTTTATATAATTAGAATTATTATAATTCTTTTGTTATGTTTAGACTACTTCTGTGTCCCAATTCCAAAGTCAATGCATGATGTCATAACAAAAAAAACCTCAGACTCAGAGCAGAGGAACAGGTTTTTCATGGCAGCATTAAGCATGGATTGCGTAGGTGTTTTTAGTGTTTATAAACCAAAATGATGAAACACTTCCATGTCAGTTAAGACAATCATAATAGCATAGATTCTATACCGTGTGCAGAAACAGCACACACTGAAACTCAGTTTAACCTACCATCTACTGTAAGTTGAATAATAATGAGGTCAGGTAAAAGCACTGAGCTCATTTCCTCTCAATGTTCAACATTAAGCAAGAAAGGCACACAATTGCGCAACAAACCCGCTGGGGGAATGTCAGCTGACCTGCAGTGTAAAAAACATCCGGTTCTCTCAGAAATTAAACAGGACACTATAACCACTGGAGGATAATTCTGACGGAAAAACCCGGAAGGAAATTAAACTTCCTCAAATCATACTGGAAACACCATCACTGGCTTGCCTTGAACTTGGAAGTAGGAACGTATACGGAGAATCAAAAAGTTTTAATTCTTTATTGGTCTGCTGCCCAGTCAGTCAAATGATTTAACAAGTAAAAACCTTCAATGAAAATACCTCCAATGCCTAAATCAAACACACCTGCTTAATGATTGTCTTATTACATGCCAAGCACAAGCAGGTGTGTATGAATACACCTGTGGTAGTGTGGTACCCAATCCTGTTTTTACCTTTCTGCGGAGTTCAGTGCCAACCCTAGTCATATGCACATGAGCTAACAACAATGAAGATCTTTGGGAACACTTCATTTATGAAACAAAAAGGTGTGTTCAATCAGGGTTGGCACTAAACTCTGTAGGAAGTTAGGAACGTGCATCTTCAGGAACAGTACTGTTCACCTTTGACCTAGAACAAATTCAGAAGCTTTAAACTTAAATATTTAAATGACTACACCTCTTATTTCTTGGATAAAAGGGGGAAATTAATTAATTTGAATTCATTAAATTTTCAATCATTCCATTAGAAGGCACTTTTATTCTTTTCACTAAACACCTTCCTACCTCCATATAGTCGTACTGCCTGCAAAGCTAGCGTTTTTCAGGTTTTAAGCAGTCTCTCTCTCTCCCTCCCTCCCTAACCTGTTATCTGACTAAGCAATGGCCATGTGACTGCTGAGCAGCAGCTGCTTGGGTTTTTCCAGTGCCTGTTAATACACAAAGCATAATCACAGGATTACTGAAGCAGATCAGTTCGCAGCAACACAAGGACAGTATCTACATGCAGGTGTTATCAATGTCCAGTAAGGAGGGGAAGTCCACCTCAACATCAACAATTCCACTAGACAGCCTTGTGTGTTAGTTAGTCTGTGAATGCTCCTAGATGGATGCATATGAAGCTACACATGCAAAACAGATAGAAGCAAAGTTTGCACAGGCCAGACAGCCGATGCTGAACCGAGACAGTGAGTTTAATGCTGGGTTAAGCTTCTAATAGGATGCAATGCTATATGACTCTCAGGCAAATAATGCAACACGGAATAATTCAAAGTGTGTCAGGGGATGCATTGCAGTACTGTTATTAGTTCTGGGCCGTTCTATGAATATGAACCTTTTACACAGTAATTAATTATAATATAAGAATCTATAAATTATCTCAAATTGTCTCATTTTGAGTAAAAAAAATATATAAATATTGCTAAAACAAGACAATATTACTGTAGAGGCATAATAGCATAGCAATAATAGCATAATATATTAAGAACTGGTTTCAGAATATAATAGTAAATTGTATTTTTTTTTTAAATATAATGTTTTATATACTTTATTACTCATAAAATGTTACATTTAATGTGATTTTTTTTGCATTTTATATCAAATATTTATATACACTACAAGTCAAAAGTTTTTTTAACAGTACGTTTTTTTCATGTTTTTTAAAGAAGACTCTACTGATCACCAAACCTGAATTTATTGGATCCAAAGTACAGCAAAATCAGTAACAGTTTGAAATAGTTTTACTATTTAAAATAACTGTTTACTATTTTAATAAATATTTAAAAAAAAAAATTTATTCCTGTGATTTCAAAGTTGAATTTTTAGCATCATTACTCCAGTCAGATAATACTTCAGAAATCATTTTAATATTCTGGTTTGCTGCTCAAAAACATTTATTATTATTATTATTATTATTATGTTGAAAACAGCCGAGTATAATTTTGTTAGGTTTCTTTGATGAATAGAAAGTTCAGAAGAACAGCATTTATCTATTTAGCAGCTTAGCTAAATAAAAGTATTTTATGTGGTAAATTAGTAAATTTCTATAATTTCTTTAAAAAAAAAAAAGGAAAAAAAAGCTTTTTATTTATTTTTTTATTTCTATTCATTAAAGAGTCCTAAAAAATGTACTTAACTGTTTTAAATATTGATAATAATAATAAAAATGTTACTTAAACAGCAAATTTCTAAAGGATCATCTTACACTGAAGACTAGAGAAATGATGCTGAAAATTTAGCTTTGATCACAGGAATAAATTACATTTTAAAGTATATTCAAATAGAAAAAAGTTGTTTTAAATAGTAAAAATATATATTTTTTTAATTTACTGTTTTTGCTGTACTTTGGATCAAATAAATACAGGCTTTGTGAGCAGAAGAGACCTTTTAAAAAAACATTAAACATTACTGTTCAAAAATTTTGACTGGTAGCATATGGCTTATTTTTCTTAACCCACTGGAAAATATTTGTAAGTTTTAAGCATAAAAGTATATGCTTAAACGTAGGGGTAAGAAAATTAACGCAACTTATTACCTTATACAAATTCGCATTTAAACATGTTGTTTTAAGAATTCTTTCATATTAGTATTTTTACTAAAACACAAGATCAACAACATTATTTCATGATGCATTAATAAGAGGGGTCACAAGTGACCAAGTTTTCCCTGAAGGATGCATACTAATATACGAGACTGCAACAATAATAAACCCGAGAGCTCATGGAAAATTTTGACCTAAAAGTTTGAAATAACAACAGAAAGAGGTCCAAACAAAACACGTCTGATGATCCAAATAGCTTGTCCTTTGGCCTTTGAGGATGATGGGATAGGATAACATACAATATCAGCAGTTTAACTATAATGTTGTTTGGATTTGTACTCTTAATGGCCTTATATTTGCTATTAAAAAACATGTAATATGATGTGGAATAAAACCTTTTATAGAGACAAGTCTATAAAGTCTGCTTACATAAAAACAATAAAAAGGTAAGACAAGACCTTTGCTAATGTTACTTACTTGAAAGTGATTTTCTGTGTTTGACTCTCTGGAATCCCCTTTATTACAGGACATCTAGAAATAAGAGAAAAGGCGAAAAACTTTCCATAAGAAAAAATTTATTTAATGTTCTTCATTAAATGACAGCTATTTTCCTGAACAGTGACAGTTACGTAACTATTGAGACCATGTTTTTGCCAGCACATTAAGAAACAAATTAAACAAATGCATTAACTTTGTGTTGTAAAAAAAAAAAAAAAAAGAATAGCGTTAGAGAGGTTTCAGAAATGTACAAGAAATGTACGGCCTGTTCAACAAAATCATTTTCATGAGCACAGGTGGAAAAAAATAAAATAAATCAAACTCTTATAACAGCAATTATCAAAACCATGTTCCATTGAGCCCAAACCCAAACACTATTCTCCCTTAGAATGAAAAGTGTTTGGTGTCCATGGTAATAAACTCCATGTAAATCTCACAATGCTAGTGACAGCAATAAACTGTGTCTAGTTAAATAGAGATCAACACGGGTAACTACTGGTGCACAGTTTTAAAATTAACTCACATAAAATGCCATAATGAACTCTCTCAGATTTATTTGTGAATAACTGTGTAGCAAAGTCCACACACTCTGGAATTAGTAATATGGCTGCAACTAATGCTTTTCCACGTTTAAACATGTGACTTCAGAGGATTGGACTGTGGACCTACGGACACCTCATCAGGTATGACATCATAAGCTTTGTGACTGCAGTTTCACAACTAAAAAAAACGTCCAGAGGTTAAAAGCAACTCATCATTACAAAATCAAAAGCCAAATGTTCATTCACATGCATCTTATTCATATTTAGAAAAATATTGATATATCTGTTACATAATATAGCTCATATTTATTATATATATTAAATATTACTTAAAACACACTACCAGTCAAAAGTTTTTGAACAGCAAGGTTTTTTATAGAAGTTTTTTTTAAGAAGTCTCTTTTTTTGTTGTTTTTTAAAGAAGTTTCTTCTGCTCACCAAGCCTGCATTTATTTGATCCAAAGTACAGCAAAACAGTACAATTATTAAATATTTATACTATTTAAAATAACTGTTTTCTATTTGAATATATTTTAAAATGTAATTTATTCCTGTGATTTCAAAGCTGAATTTTTAGCATCATTACTCCAGTCTTCAGTGACACACGATCCTTCAGAAATCATTCTAATATGCTGATTTACTGTTCCAAAAACATTTTTTTATTATTATCATTATTATTAACAATATTTACATTAACAGTTGAGTACTTTTTTCAGGATTCTTTGATGAATAAAAAATGTTTTTTGAGCAGCAAATCAAAATACAAGTATGATTTCTAAAGCATCATGCGACTAGAGTAATGATGTTAAAAATTAAGTTTTGAAATCACAGGAATAAATAACATTTAAAAAAAATATTCAAAAATAAAACAATTATTTTAAATAGTAAAAATATTTCAAAATTGTACTGTTTTTGCTGTACTTTGGATCAAATAAATGCAGGCTTGGTGAAACATTACAAATCTTACAGTTCAAAAACTTTTGACTGATGGTTTACATCAGAGTATTTGTAAAACATATGTGACCCTGGACCACAAAACCAGTCTTAAGTCGCTGGGGTATATTTGTAGCAATAGCCAAAAATACATTGTATGGGTCAAAATTATAGATTTTTCTTTTATGCCAAAAATCATTAGGAAATTAAGTAAAGTTCATGTTCCATGAAGATTTTTTGTAAAATTCCTACTATAAATATATCAAAATGTAATTTTTGATTAGTAATATGCATTGTTAAGAACTTAATTTGGACAACTTTAAAGGTGATTTTCTCAGTATTTTGATTTTTTTGCACCCTCAGATTCCAGATTTTCAAATAGATGTATCTCGGCCAAATATTGTCTATCATAGTCATAACAAACCATACATCAATAGAAGCTTATTTATTGAGCTTTCATATGATGTTTATATCTCAGTTTTGTAAAATTTAACCTTATGACTGGTTTTGTGGTCCAGGGTCACATATTACATAAGCAATAATCATAAGGTACACCCTTTATAAGTAATGTTGCTATTATCATGCTACCGCAATTACATGATAAATGAACTATAAAGGTAACACTTAAGGGAACATTATTCACTGCATAAATCATATTGGCTGTTTAATGCATGCCCACATTCTAGATCTCTTAATCCTTCCCAATACCTAAATACAATTACTACAATTATCTTACTCTCAACAAGCAGAAAATTAGGAGTTACTTGAGGAAAAACTCTTAGGTAATAGCGAATATGTGTTGCCTAATCTAAAGTTCTTATTATTAAAAAGCTGAATGCCATCAAAATTTCTTCGCTAACATAACCACCACCTAATATTTTCAACAGTAATAAAAGAGTTGGAAAAAGCAGACAGAGGCAGAAAAAATACTTTAGACAGAGCACATCGTGAGCGTAGTTCTCAAAGATTTTAAAGACTGAGATTGCGCATAAACTTGAAGACAATGCTGTGGCTTCAGGGATCGCATACTGTACCGTGAGTGGTATGTTGGGATCACCTGGAAACAAGAGTGCTCAAGGCACGCTCCTTTGGCAAGCCTACGGCAAAGAAGACACGCAAGTACAGCCATGGAGTACATCACCCAATAAAAACTGCCTCTTTAAATTTAGAGGGTACACACACAAATACAAAATCTCTGCTTGGGGAGCGATTTAATACCCATTCTTAACTGAGATCTCTGATCTGAGGGGTTGCCATCTGCCTAATGAAATTAGGCATGAATATCTCACAATCACTACTTCTGTAAAATCATGACCTCAGACTATTTTTAGTTTGTTTAAAACATAAATGAATAAACTGGATTATTGTTTTAATTAAAATTACTGTCACCCAAGTTATACCAGATACACTATACCTAATTTCAGACTAAATGGCAAGGTTTAACATTTGGCAATCATGTACTGTATGTTTGCATGTATGTATCCTTCCCAGCTTACCACAGGAAAACTTGACCTATAAATGTTAAAAGTTAACATTTATTGTGTAAAATTTGAGTTTGAAGTGTTTAAGGCACAGTTGTTATCTTACTAAGCATTCAAGTTGATCAGATTTTTAAAATACTAAAATTATAAATCAAAAATTGTAATACCATACACTACCAGTCAAAAGTTTTTGAACAGTAAGATTTTATTGTTTTTTTTAAGCAGTCTCTTCTGCTCACCAAGCCTGCATTTATTTGATTCTAAGAACTGCAAAAGCAATCCAATTTTAAAATATTTTTACTATTTAAAATAACGGTTTTCTATTTGAATATATATTAAAATGTAATTTATTCCTGTAATCTCAAAGCTTAATTTATAGCATCATTACTCCAGTCACATCATCCTTCAGAAATCATACTAATATTCTGATTTGCTGCTCAAAGAACTTTTATTATTATTAATATGTTGAAAACAGCTGAGTAGATTTTATTCAGGTTTCTCTGATGAACCGAAAATTCAGAAGAACTGCATTTATCTAAAAATAAAAATTTTGTAACATTTTAAATTTGATCACAGGAGTAAATTACATTTTAAAATATATTCAAATAGAAAACAGTTATTTTAAATAGTAAAAATTAACATTTGACTGCCTTTGCGGTACTTTGGATCAAATAAATGCAGGTTTGGTGAGTAGAAGGGACTTCTTCTGACAGGTAATGTAAGTCTATTACTTTGCATTTTATTAGACTTGACTATACAATACAGCACGTAATTCATACTTCAACATTTCACCAAGTAAATAAAAAAAACCTATCAAAACACCTGCAGAATTTTTCCATACAGGCGAAGGAGCACGTATCGTGGTTCATCTCCAATGCTCGGTTCCTTCTCTGGCAAAGCACAGAGGAACAGTTTGTTGCTGAGACCTCCCCTAGAAGCAAAACATACATATTAGTAAAGAAAACTGCATTCTTACAAATGAATCAGGAAACTATTATTTACATGCAAAACAATACCACTAAGAATAATGCTGTTGGTTTTAAGCATCATTTTTGCAACAATACCGATGCCAAAAATGCTGTACACTCACTGCGTTTTGAGACACTTTAGCATTCTATTTTCTATTTAAAAATAGGTTTTGAGACACAGTCACTGCGTTTTCATTTAATCATTACTCGTGTATTGCCTAAACATGCGTTCTAGGTAGGCAGCTCACTCGGTTTTGAGACACAGCTATAGTCATGGACACTGAGGCACATTACTTAGAATAATAACGTTACAACATTTTCTTAAGAAAAGGAACCACGCGTTTCCTCTGAGCTTGTGGCTTACGTCCGAATAACGTTCGTTTTAAAAAGGTGGCATCTCTGAGTAAAAACAGTTCTGTCTCAGTAATGTGCATTCCTAGTCACGTAGCACACGCAGAAGAATACCTGATAATAGAGATTTGGAAATCATCCTCATCTACGGATTTCCAGGCTCCGTGAAGGAATTCTTTACACCATAGATACGCCTTATTCTTCGTCTGGTGGTCAGGCTCATCCGGTCGAATAATGTCTTTGCAGTCGCTCACACTGTCTGGTTGGACCTCGAGGACATTTTCACTTACCAGTAAACCCAGAGACAGTGAAGGCGAGGAAGACACGCCATTGATGAATTTAGTCTTCATTTTTGCTGTTGGTTACTGGTATAAACGTAAATAATCAAAAATTGCAGGCAGTGAATGAAGTCACAGACTCTATATGCAGCTGTATAACTGTCAGATGTGTTAAACGCAGTTTTAAATGAGGCCAACTGACACCGTATAACTGCACGCACGACTATAAGGAACAGACTGATTCAGACGCGCTTATTCGTGCGCAGTATGTTGAAGTCGAGTGGGTTTGACCTCACGTCACCCGACCACACCCATTCTCCTCTCTGATTGGACAACAGAGTCACGTCCCCTTCATTCCAAACCCGAACTACGACATCAGTAAACAATGCCTTAGAAACACAGATTACTCACCGCTTTCACGTTTTGTATTCAATAAATGTAGGTCATTTACAGTTTAATGATGTGGTTTATAAAATACTTTTAGAATATTAAAAAAATCCGGAAAATAATGTTTTATTCTAAGGCTACTGAAATACTGAACGTTCTGTTACATTAAAGAAACAACAACAACTATATTTAATATGGGCTATACAACAAGCTAATTTCTGCATCGCTTTATTCTGCTTTAATCAAAATGTTCATATTTCCTAATATGGCAAGGGACGATGGAAAATTACAAGTAAGCTTCATTTTTACAAACCAGGGACACAAATTGCACCTGTGTAGTGGGATAAACCGTGTACATTATTAAATATATTTTCTTACATTTTTGGTAGCTACATTTTTTATAGAAATGAATACTTTTATTTAGCAATGATGCTAAATGATAAAGACATTTATAATGTTACAAAAGATGTCTATTTCAAATAAATTATGTTCTAATGAATCATAAAAGACTAAAGATGTTTTCAACATCATGATAATAATAAAACATGTTTTTGAGTAGCAAATCAGCATATTAAAATGATTTCTGAGGGATCATGTGACTGGAGTAATGATGATTAAAAAATCCGCTTTGAAATCACAGGAATAAATTACTTTTAAAAGAATCCAAATAGAAAACATTTTGAAATTATTTCAGAATGTTACTGTTTTTGCTGTACTTTTGATCAAATAAATGCAGAATTGGTGAGCAGAAAAGAGTTCTTTAACAAACATTAAAAATCGTGCTGTTCAAAAACTTTTGACTGTTAGTGTATATTTATTTATAACTATATGGGCTTATTGCAAGGTATTGGAAAAAACTTTTCTTAATGAGTTGGTTTAATAAAACAGTTAATATACTCAAAGTGGTTCATGTCTAGTTTGCTGCTTGATCTTCTTCCTTGTTTAATTAAAGCAGAAGAGGATTCCCTTCCTAGGGAGTCCTTTTTTAGGTTTAGGATGCGGTTTGGACGTGTCGTTCCACACGTTTCTGGTCTAATTGTAAACCATGTGAGATCCTGGGTCTGTCTAGAGTTCCGGACAGTGGTCTTCTGTAGTCACATGACCCTGACGGAACGCATTTTTTAGTCATGAACACCACGACGAGCGGACAACACCGTCCCACCGCCATTTGACTGTAAATAAAACGGCAGCTTTACCAGTTATGGTTAAACCGACTTAATTGTGGTTAAATATTTGAAGGATTCGTGTGGCGCAAACTCCAGGAAAAACGCACAATAATAGTCAAACATACTAAGAAACTAGTCGGATATTAGCTTGCTTAGATTAGTGTTTTGTGGTGGATAGAAGGAAAATATGTTGGCTATGCAATTTTATTATGCAAGACAAAACCTAGGTTAATCAGTGAGACGTAAATGAAAGGAAAATATGACCAAACAGTTTTCGAATATAACCGATACCGAAATAAATAAAGTCGCTTTTTATAAATGAGGAAGAAACAGGTTACATTTGAAGTCAATAAAATATTGTAGTACATATATCTAGCCATCTACAGTGGTTGTCAAAATTATTATAATAACACTAGTATTTTCAACAGCTAAAAATGGTTTAAAGTCAGCTATTTCTATCATTTGCTGTAATGTGTCAGTAGGAAACATCAGTTTACATTTCCAAACATTCATTTTGCCATTATTTGTAATAATCCAATGAGATTTTTGTTTGCACAAGGAGTCTGACAACAGCCATAGCTCCACACAGAGATCTGAAACGGAGACTAAATCCAGAAGAACTGTGGCAACATCTCCAAGATGCTTCAAGCTATACCTGAAAAATTATGCGTATAAGTACACCTAGTGCAAAAGCTGCTTTAAATGCAAAGGATGGTCACACCAAATGTTGATTTAATTTAGTTAATAGAAGTTAATTGACACAGAAAATGTATTTATGGCATTGTTTTTGACAGCATCCTCATTTTACAGCATGTGCCTAAAACTTTTAACAGTACTGTAGTTTTGCAGGTAGGTTTTTTTAAGCATCTTGGAGACATTGCCACAGTTCTTCTGGATTTAGTCTGTCTCAGTTTGTTCTGTTTCTTCGTGTCATTTCAGACAGACTGAGATCAGATCAGATCTCTGTGTGGAGCACTGGCTGTTGCCAGACTCCTTGTGCAAACAAAAATCGCACTGGATTGTTACAATTAATTGCAAAATAAATGCTTGGAAATGTAAACTGATACTTCCTATTTACACATTACAGCAAACAGATAGAAATAACTGACTTAAAGCAATTTTTTAGTTGGTGAAAATACTAGTGTTCTAATAATTTTGGCCACCATTGTAATACAAAATAAAAATACACACCCAAATGTGGACAATGGTAATGTTTCTCTCAGTGCTGTTATGAGGGACACTGTATTCCTCTGTGGTAAGGCTTTTTAAACTGTTCATGGAGCCTGAATGAGGTGTTAGATAACGAAGATAATGAATACAATGTGTAGGTCCCCAAGACATGGATTGAAAACCACTGGAATAACTTATTTATTGGGCCTGGGGGAGAGAAGACCCACCAATTAAAAATTTGTTCCAGGCTACAGAAATTAGGCAATGACCTAAATGATACTCAAAGATGCTGTCAGGATTGTGTCTTGTTCTGTTCTGTTTTCCTAGTGTTTTCCCCCTGTGTTTCTAATGTAATTGGTTTAGTCCTTGTTTCCCCCCATTGGCTAGTATTAGTTTGGTTCAGTCTTGCCCATATTTGTACTTCCCCTTGTTTGCTCGTTTGTAGCCACTCTCCTGTCTCAGTGTATAAATAGTCTTTAGTCTCTCACTCCCATTGTCTGGTGATAATATCTCTATGTGTTTGTCTTGCGCCTCGGTTTTTGTTTGTAAAGTTGCGACGTGTTTGTGTTCCCCTTGGCTTTTGTTTAGTTTATTCAAATATATAGTGTGTTATTTGCTACCTTGGGTCTCCTCCTGCTTTCCCTGGCTCCTCGTCTCCAGCACATGTGACAGATGCACTATGGGGACCAAAAACCAGGAAACACGAATAACTTCTGAAAATAAGCCCAGAATAAACTGCTTTTTGTAAACTTTAAGTGAAAACAAGTCCATAGTTCTAGATATTCCACACCCTTTGCATGCTTGTTTCTTTATTGTAATTCAAATTCTTTATTACAATTTAAAATGTCTGCAATGCAACTTCAAAAGGTAGAACTGACTCTAAAAAAATATAAAGGTGACAATATGATGTTATGGTACTCTTAGCTCCAAATTCACTTTATTTAAAACAAATTCTTTGTTTTTTCAGCATTTTTGTGTATTTGAACCCTTTCCAACAATGACTGTATGATTTTGAGATCCATCGTTGCACACTGAGGACAACTGAGGGACTCATATGCAGCTATTACAGAAGATTCAACTCACTGATGTTTCAGAAAGAAAATTTTAAGAGACTTTTGAACAGAATGAAAAGTGCATTTTTCTTATTTTGCCTAAATATCATATATTTTTTTCATATATTACTGCTCTTCAGAAGCTACAGAAGATACGTACATTTTTCCCAGAAGACAAAATAAGTTAAATTTACCCTGATCTTTAAATTCTAAAAGTTTTCACCCCCGGCTCTTAATGCATTGTGTTTCCTTCTGAATCATCAGTGAGCATTTGAACCTTCTGTAATAGTTGCATACGAGTCCCTTAGTTGTCCTCAGTGTGAAAAGATGGATCTCAACGTCATACACTCATTTTTGGAAAGGGTTCAAATGCAAAGAATTTGTGGGACCTGAAGGATTTTACTGATGAACAGCAGGCAGTTTAACTGTTCAGGACAAACAAGGGTCTCATGAACAACTATCACTAAACAAAAAACACATCAGTGGATCGTTAACAATCGTTTTTATAAATTCAGCTACTACTTTCTCTTGTGGACTAAATGTAAACATCTTTTATGTGAAATATCTTACTCAGGTCAGTACTAAATAAAAAATAAAATTCATTTTACATGCTCTCTCTTATCTTGGTAAAATAATTAACATTTTGCAGATTCTGGAAGGTGTATGTACATTTTGACTTCTAATAATGACACCAGACAAAAAGTATCTTGAAAATGAGTTTTATAGTTTTCAAGTACTTAAAACAGTTAAATAAAAACAAGTCCCAGAATATACAGAGTGAACAGTATGCCCCCAGATTATGTATACATCCTACATTGTTACTGTCATGATGCTCTTAAAAGTCAGTTTGTAAGCTTGAGACCATAGGAGTTTTGTGATCATTAGGATAAGAAGCTGATGGCTTCTTAAAAGCCCACAGATGGCAGACCTTTGACACTACAGAATGTAAAGTATATAATGAAAGAAAAGATAGGAAAAAAGGTACAAATAAAAATAGCCTAATATGGCAGCTGCCTACTTATAGGATCAACAATGGAAACACAAACAACAGCTTTGAATACCTTAGCATTTTTTTTTGTTTTTATCCTTTTTAGGCAGAGCACAAAATGCACACGAAGCCACAAAGTCAATTAGATGTACTGAATACCACAATGAGCATGATTTAGGAAAACAGATTCTTGATTGATGATGTTTCAGTACAACTTATCTCTTGAGGACTTTTATCCGTAGGCACGCTTCTCTATGGACTTCCAAGGTCACACAAAAAGGGTCTGACGTTCACAGAATAAGAATTCAATCGTCCAATATTCTTAATGGACCAGCACCAGGCCACCACAATGAGCACCACGGCCTTCCATGGCCAAAAAATCGGACACATGATAAAAAGTATTTTGATACAAAAGAAGTGGAGAGATCTGTATAAATTTGAGCTCCTCTGCACGTTTGTTTGCTCAACGATTCCCTTTAAGCCAGATCAAGCTGAGGAGCGAGACGTGAGGCGCATGTGATTCTTGTGCATGGGAACACTGTTGTCGGAATATGACGTGTCAACCTTTTGAGGCGAAACCATGCATATGTTTCCAAAGTGGATTAACGTCTTGCAAACAAAGCCAAGAAGGTTTATGGAATAAAACAGTTAAGCTGGACAGAATGCCAACGAACATCTGCACATTATCAGACTCGGATAGAATTCATACATAACCTGTACACTTTCTACAATATTTATATTCATAGTGAGGAAACAATAAAGAAGTGCCATCACTAAAAGGTAAAGAAAGATATTTTGCCATGATTTAATTGTACATTTGCATTTTCTATTTAAATTACATATGTTCAAAATGAACATGATTGAAACAATGGATATTTACACAGCTTATGCATTGAGTCTGAGGGACTGATCTTCTCGTCGTCTGGAGGAAATGTCAATGTCTATGGAATCTTTGCCCACGATGAGGCGCAGACGTTTTGCTGGTGGGAGCGGGATGAAATCATCCTCGTTATCAAAGTAGTCCTCTTCTTCGTCCTCCGAGGACAGCGATTCCACTTCCATGTTCTGACCTACCTGAGCGTCTGCATTGTGATCCAGAACATCCCCCAAGGTCACGTCCTCCGGGTAGGCGCGATGCAAACCCGTGCTGTCTTCCTCCCGCTTCAGTTGGATCTTCAGCTTGGTGGAGCTGCTGTGGGGGCCGTGGCTGAAGCCGTTGTTCAGTTTGGCCACGTACGAGCTACTTCGGTCCTTCTCGTGCTCCTTGCTGAACTTGATGCTGATTTTGGAGGAGCTGGAGGGGTTGGTCTCTCTGGCCTCGTTCTTACTGCTGCTGCTGTCTCGACGCCGGCGTAGTGTTATCTTGGGGATGCCTGAGTTGTTCTGCAGAATCAGCTGGGCGTCGTAGCGCGTGATCTGCCGCTTCTTCTTGCCCTTGCCTCGGCGCAGGGCCTTGCTGCTTTTAGCCGAGCCGTTGTAGTGCTGGTGGCGGTCCGGCAGGCCGAGTACCACCTTCCCACAGTCTGCTACATCTGCAGCCCGAACCGCGTGCCGCAGGTCGGGCACGCCCTCCTGGAGGAAGGACTCGCCGTAGGAGCCGGAGTCTTCCTGTTTTATCGACCTCCTGCGTCTGGGACACGTCCCTTTCTTAGGACAGCTGGTCTCCAAACTAGGGGTGTTCATCTGGTGCCCCGGCGTCACGGGAATGAGCTCTCCAGGCTCTGGCTTGAGGTCTATGCCTGGGCTAGACGGCTGACCTGATGCCTGCGTGCCATCAGCCCCCTGAGCACCGAGAGAGGTCCTCGTGGACCTACGAGTTCTGTAAGGGCAAAGTATGCTGTCCTTGCAAGGGGAAGCACCCTTCAAAGAGCTCTGATTGTTTTCTGATGGGTGCGATACACCGCCTTTGCCTCCAGAGCTGCGTCTGTCTGTGTCTCGTCTGGAGGACTCCTTGAGATTCCCACTGGCGCTCCCTCGGCTAGGTTTTGTCCATAAGCCTCGACACCGTCGTCTTCCTTTCGGCAAAGGCTGTGTGGGCTTTGACTTAAGTCTCTTTGGTAAACTTGAAATATTCGCTTGACTTCGTTTTGAGGATGAGGTAGAAGAAGGAGTGCTTGACAGAGTTTGTCTTGTTACAGCTTTAGCTTCTCCGTGCTTTTTGACACAGGACTGCGAAGTCCTCTTACGTAATGCTGGAAAAAAAAATGAAGGAAGAGAAATGATGAGCTTGAGCTGTAACGGCATTATTAGTATCAAAGGTCTAGTTTTACAGGTCTCTCACATGTTTGTACAGTGGTTGGTTCCTGAGAGTCTGCCTCGGCATTGGAGCTGACAGACTGGCTGTCAGAGTTCCTGCAACTTTCGCCCAGCTTCTTCAGTCTGTTCAGACGCTTGTCTGTCTCTCTGAGGCCATACTTGCTGTTGATGACCGGAGTCTCCACAGGCAAGCCTGCTTTTGACTTAAAAGCTCCAGTTCCGCGTCTGAAAGGAACATTAAACTGTACATTTAACAAACAGATATTTGGAGCAAATACGTTTAAATAAAACCTAAATTTCCCCTTTAATATTATTATGTTAAAGGATTAGTTCCTGAAAAAAACAATTTCAGATAATTTACTCTCCCCATGTCATCCAAGATGCTTGCCTTTCTTTCTTCAGTCTAAAAGAAATTACGGTTTTGGAGGAAAACATTCCAGGTTTTTGCTCCATATAGTGAACTTCAATGGGGATCAATGGGTTGAGGGTCCAAATTGCAGTTTCAATGCAGCTTCAGGTGGCTCTACACAATCCCAGCTGAGGAATAACAGCCTTATCTAGCAAACATGATCGGTCACTTAAAAAAAAAATATATAAATACATTCTATCGTTCTTAACTACAAATGCTCATCTTGCACCAGCTCTGTATTGCACGTCTACGACTTCACGAAAGGTCACACGCAGTTCTTCATCTGTGTACTCAGGTTCAAAAGATTAAATGAAACAAGAACATGGTCTTTTTTCAATTAAATGCTATTTGTTATATAGGCTAATTATTTTCTGACTTTCTTTTGTTGCTTGATTAACATCCACAGACAATAGCACCTAAATTAGGCAGCTGTCCTTTTAAAACCGAATGCACGGATGCAATATACTAATACTTGTCTGATAATCTCCCAACTGTTTACGTTCACCTAAGACGTAACCAAGAGCGTTTACATGAATACTCGTCAAACCGGACAATTCATCATAATTTTGTGTGCATTTCTCTATTCATGAGACACGATAGAGTACTCGTGCGTGTGTGAGAGATGCTGCTTCAGTGTCTGCGCTCAAAAAAACTGGACCAAACTGACTTCTCTTTTGCGTCATCAAATGTCTGTGTATATCTTACTCCCAGATATTGACATTTTAAAAAGTTTTATGAGACGTGCAGCTAATGTATGCCAGCCTCCTAACCACAGATTTTTTCTGAATGAATCTTTCAAAACGAGTTTTTGTTGTGATATATTTATTGTTTTTGTTGGTGAAAAAATGCTGATAATTTCGTCAACGTTTCAATGGTTCGCTAGAAAAGACACCTTGGCTGGAACCATGTAGAGCCCTTTGAATCTGCGACTTGGACCTTCAACCTGTTGGCTTGCATTGAACTCCACTATATGGAAAAAAAAAAATCCTGGAATGTTTTCCTCAAAAACCTTAATTTCTTTTCGACTGAAGAAAGAGAGACATCATGGATGGCATAAAGGTGAGTAAATTATCAGAAAATTTTAATTCTGGAGTGAACTAACCCTTTAATATTAATTTACAATTTAATATTAAGTAAACTATCTTTTAATGTTTAAATATTACATTTAATATTAGTAAATGTAATAATAAAAATAGTAATTATTATTAATATTTAATTTTGTAGCTAGTATGCATAAATGGTGAAATGTTACATATAAATTTTATACTCAAATGTTTTTACTAATATGTATGCATTAAAAATTACATTAATTTAAATTCAATTAAATATTACATTAGTTCCTAGTATTTAAATGTTTAAACTACTACTTGAGCATTCTTTCAATAGAACGACACATTGTAACCGCTTCTAAAATGACCTTCCAATACAAAATGCTGTTATATTCATTCATTCCCAACTGCTGAATTGAAATAAGCACGAGAAACTATAGGCATGCAGCACATGATACCTTTCACAAGTATAGCATTCACAGAATTCATTGTTTTCTCCAAAGAATCCATCTCCATAGTAACAGGAGATCTCTTCCCCCGGTTCAATGTCCCGCAAAACCTTCACACAGGCTGTATCTCGGCCTGTTGACACAAACTGTAACACACACCACATATCAGCAAAATTTAATTTTTAATTTCTCAGTTAATCTTCAAGTTAGTCTTCATTTTATAGAAAGCAGAGTCCAGCCTCATATGACCTTACCTTGCAATTTGGCCGGCAATCTGTAAAAAAACATTAAACACCTTAAATTTACTACCACAACATACCTCAGTGAAATTACATCATTTATTGATCTGGTGTGACTATAATACCGTGGTTAATAAAAGCCGCAGGTCCAAGCCAGAGTTGCGCGCAGTTTTTGCGTGTAGAGTACATGACACTGAAATCATTCTCTCCATGTCGAAGCAACATCCTCTCTTCACTTGGAGACAACTCAGCAATGCAGCCCACAAGATGTTCAATTTTATCATTCCTCTTCCTGTAATGTGCACAGTAAAAATACATGATGAAAACTACAATCAAATTAAGTTGATGATTTATTGATTACGTAAAAACGTGAGCTCACCAATCTTTTGTTGCTACAATTTTGGCTCCGTTTTGCTCAGAGGAGTAGCGATTGCAAGGAAGGATCTCAAAGCCGCTGTCTGAAGCAAACATGCGTAGGTAAACAAACACCTACCAGGACATGAGAGGGAAAAAAAATTTAGATATGTAAATATTACATTGCATGAATAAGCAAATGTGTTTACACAAACAGTATATTTAGTTTTAACATTGTAGCAAAGAAACATTTTTATTAAATGCATAATGAAATAATAAACAAGCTTTTAATATTTAAATATTGCATTATGCATAAACCGTTTAAATGATTCTTTAAAAGTCTATTTTAATTTTTAAATACTAATAAGTATTTGGAGCAAATATGCAAATACAAATTGTATCATTTTAACTATTAACTTCATTAAATATTAAATAACAATATTAATTATTAAATATTAAATTACATTTAATGTTAACATTTGAAGCAAACAAATATTACTATTAAATGTTAATATTTATATTTATTATATTATTAATAATTATTAAACTTAATTTTGTATACACTTAATTTAGCATTTAATACTAAACATTTATTTAGAGCAAATATGTAAAATACATATAATACAATTTAAGATATTAATTTTATCATTCAATATGAAATTAATGTTAATATTTAAATATTTGAAGCAAACAAATATTACAAATATGTTAAAATTAATATTATTAAAAAATATTAAATATGTTAATACAAACACTATTAAAACAAATGTTAATATTAATTTTATGAATAAACATTAAACTTGTAATTATTTAAATATTTAATATATTAAATACTAAACATTTAATTGGGAGCAAATATGTAACTACAAATAGTACAATTTGAAATATTTAATTAAATATTAAACAATATTAATGAAAATATATTGTTTACATATTTAATACTAAACATTTAAAGGATAACTTGCCAAAATGCAACCTGGGCTGTTTTCTTTTACTGTACACGAGACAAACACACATCTAAAAGCATAATTACGACAAACGAGCCGTTTTTGAGACTGACCGTGATTTCGCTTTGTTTTCAATGGCCGGTGAATGGGAATACTAGGGGCATAAATATTTTTACAACACTAAGAAGGCTCGACACATACCACTGTATATGGGAATGTGTGAAATTGAAACCCTTTTGGCAAGGTATTATTGAAATGATTGACCAAATTTTATCAAAGAAATTACCACTGGATCCTAAGATTTTTATCCTGGGTATATATCCTGTCAGCCCTCTCTTACAAAGCAAAGAGGTCAGATTCATAGAAATGTGTACTTTACAAGCTAAACGTATTATTGCTCTTAATTGGAAAAATATAAATGAACCTAGAATTGGAAAGTGGATTAAAGAAATGGTGTTGTATATGTCAATGGAAAAGATCACATACATTGTCAAAAAGAAACAAAATGTGTTTGAAGATATCTGGAGACCTTTTAATAACTTCCTAAAGTACAATGTAAATGTTGGCAGTCTGCTACAACAAGAACAAGCTCTGAGGGAGTAGGGTAGTATTATGGTCTAAACAGAGACTTGGGAAACACTCTTAACTGTGCAATCTGTTGTGATATGCAAACGGAAAAAAGTAATAAATATATTGTACAAAAAAAAAGGCTCGACACACCATGAAACTTTGTTCGAAGTATAGCCTGGGTCTCTACACATGAACTCGAGCATTGAGAACATTGTTTGTGTACACAGAGTTTACTAAAAAGAAAGTTTTTGAACAACTCACTTTCACTGTTTGGGTTTCCGCTCGCGGCCGTCTTGCCAGTCAAGAAGTGTCGATCTCCGAATGTGAGGATGGATAGCTCCTAAAGCATATTTCCATATAAATGCACGGCTAATTCGTTGTTTTGTCGCAAGTGAAAAACAATATTAACCTTCTAGTTGTAAAAAGAGCCTCATATAAGCCTAATATTTCGTCTTATGGAGTCCATTCATTCGCATTTGGAGATCGACACTTCTTGGCTGGCAAGACGGCTGTGAGCGGAAACCCAAACAGTGTAAGTGAGTTGTTCAAAACCTTTCTTTTTAGTAAACTCTGTGTACGCAAACAATGTTCTCAATGCTCGAGTTCATGTGTAGAGACCCAGGCTATACTTCGAGCAAAATTTCATGGTCTGTCGAGCCTTCTTAGTGTTGTAAAAATATCGATTTTGATGGGCTCAAATTTATGCCCCTAGTATTCCCATTCACCGGCCATTGACAACAAAACGAAATCACGGTCAATCTCAAAAACGGCTTGTTTGTTGTAATTATGCTTTTAGATATATGTTTGTCTCGTTTACAGTAAAAAAAAAAAAAAAAAAAAAAAAAAAAAAAAAAAACAGCCCAGGTTGCATTTTTGGCAATAGTTATCCTTCAGTTTGGTTATTATTTATTTATTCCCTTTTTAACACCATGCCAGCATCAAGGCTATTTAGGCTATTTAATATACAGCAAATATGTAAAATACAAATAGTACAATTTTACATATTAACAGAATCATTAAACAATATTAATATTTAAAAATTACATTTAATATGTATATTTAAATATGTAACTGAATATTTAACACTAAACAATTTGGAGCAAATATGTAAATACAAATTTAAATATATACTTTTTATAATTTTAAATATTCAATAAATATTACTTAATATTTACATAATTATTAATATAAAACGTTACTATTTTGTTTAGAAAATAGTTTTTTCTTAAAAATGTTTAAAATATTTAATTCAATATTTAATAAACATTGTTTATGTAGTAATATAGACCAGAGAGAAAAAAAAAAGTGTCATTGAGAATTGAGATCTTTCAAAATGTATCATTTACATGTGCTTTGAACAGCTTTTCTTGAGACTTGGTCTTGTTGAGAAAGTGATGTCTCGTCCAGTCACCACCGGTCAAAGAATGAAAAGCTTTTTCCAGGTTGTCATGCTTCTTAAAAAGCTCGATCACTTCCCTCAGCTCCCTTTGCCGCCCTTTAATTGGTCGAAACCTAAGAAGAAGCATCACATTAACATAAACGACAAGCTTCTTGACCGCAGACGCAAAGAATCTGAATTTAACAAACTAGAAACACACCTGGTGTTCATCTTGTGGGTCTGGAAGCCAAGGTAAGGATCCAAGATCAAACTGGTGCTCAGATCATCATATTCACACAACTCCTTGGCAGTCATTCCCGATGAGGGGACATGGCGCCTTTCTACCTCTGGGGGCGCCCCACCACAACCTGTTAGAGGACACAGCACAGATTACCATTGAGAACAGAACCAAGATGCTGCATTTGTAAAGAAAAAAATCAAACAAACTGATAAGATGGTATAGCAATGAACTTACGTCGACTGCATCTTCTACCACTCGGCGAGCCCTTGCTTTGACGTAGATGGGCTCTCTGTGTGTTTTGCAGCCTGGACTTGCTTACGGGCTGATTACTGGAGAACCTGCTGCCATGTCTCCTGCCATTCAGCACCATGTTCTTGGATTCTCCCATCTACTTCATACCAGCTGGCGGTCTGAAGAAGGCGCATTGAGCTTCTGTGTGCTTCTGAGAAACCATTCAACAAGGAGACAGCAGAAACCACTGGGCTGAAGCCTGGTCTGTCGTCTTATCTGCCAGGATACTCCAAATCAAACTTCACTTGTTTCTTCAAGTGTTACTTCACCTATACAAAACAATACATTAGTATTATATTCTGCTAATAAACATAAATGTATTTTAGAAATTTCAACAATCATATTAGCGGTTTAACGCATGATTAGCATGCAATGAATATAAAAAAAGTGTTTTCAAATATTTTTGCGTATAGAGCGCCACTCCCTGGATGCTATTGGAAACAACAAAACCTGCCTTCAATTAAACTACAAACCTTGAATTCACAATCGAGACTGTCTTCTAAATAATGCCGCATTGATTAATATTTAACAAATGTAATGTTATACATAAAATATATTTGATAACTTACATACTTCTCCAATGTGGCTAAAGCACTCCCATGTCAGCAACGGTGTATTTAAATCCCAACACAAACCACATTAACGCCGATTTAAGCCTATACCCCAAATTAGTGTTTTTTTAACACCTAAACGCAATGTTTAGATGATATAATGACTTTAAAGTGTTAATACAACGAATTGTGTCGCTTAATGTGAGGCTAACAGCCTTAACTAGCCGTTAAAGTAAACATTCGATGAACGCTAACTAGCTTAGCATCGAGCTAACAAAACAATGAGGCTCGCCGAACCGGCAGAGCATTTGCAAAACAGAGTTCCTGACGGATATTCCAGCACTGTAATAATAAACACAAGCTCATGATTACACCTCATAAATTTTATTTCAGAGATTATTGTAAAAGATACTGACTTTAACCGATGATAAAATGACTAACTTATCCCACTGGGCCTAACCGTGCAGCTAACTGCGAGATTGCTAGGCGACACCCGGAAAAGCCCTGAGCAGGAGGGATCTCGGTTGGCATATGCACGCAGTACGCGAAATACTCACTTTATTCCCTTCTGTGTTAAGGTTAGTCCATCAGCAAAGTCCACTGCGATCCAAAAATGTCATAATGCCAAAAATTGTCCGAAAATATTACATTAAAATTCAAGATGGCTGCCGTTTCCAGATCAACAGAGACGACAGGACAACCGAGCCGCCTCGGAAAGAAATAGACCCAAAATGTTTGAATAATCGGCGCTAATTTGACGCTAGCTCCTTCTTACTACCCCCCAAACTGTCCATACAATACCGTCGGGCAAAGAAAAGGTGTCTGGATGGTGAACAAGCGCTATAAACGCCTCGACAAACTCAGATGTATACAAAGACAGCGTTGTTGTTGTACCCCTTTAAATGTGCACTTGCGGCTCAGTGCGCTTGTGTTTCCGTGGAGCAGCAACAGCATCCCACCGCACCATCGCCTCTCACAAATGTACACTTTTCTGCTTTAAACTTTATTCTAGCAACTTCTAAGACAAATAACATGAGCGTGTATATGGAACAGAGAAAAACTAAGTATTTTTGTAAGTCCTAGAGAATAAATGTATTGCAAAATATATTTCAGAATTTTTTTAGCATTGAAAACTTGTATGAAACGTAATATCTTTTTTAGAAGCTTATACACCAGTTATGTATTTTATGCAAGTAATTACAACTAACATTTTAGTAATTAAGATATACTGAGTATTGTGCCACAAGTCTGTTGTTGTAAATTAATGACAGTAGAGCAAAGTCAATGTTTTTCAAAATTATCGTCACTGATTTAAAAAATATTAACGCTGAAGCTCAATAAATAAAAACAACTAGACAAAATAAAACAACAAATAGACATTAAAAAAACACCAGTCAAAGATTTTGATTTGCTGTTCAAACATTTATTATTATTATTATCAATATTTAAAACAGGTGAGTAAACCTTTTGTAACATATACTATACTATACAAAAGCTTGCAGTCAGTATATTGTTTTAATGATAGAAATTAATACTTCTGTTTAGCAATTGGTCAAAAGTTATGATAAAGACATTTAGGCCCGGTTTCGCAGACAGGGCTTAGGCTAAACCAGGATTAGGCCATAGTTCAATTAGAACAATTCAGTAATTTTTATAAACATGCTTACAAAAAAAAAAAAAAAAACATTGTTGGTGTGCATCTTAAGACAAAACAAAGGCACTGATATATTTTAAGATCAAACGGTGCAATTTTATTTCAGTTGAAACAACTCAGACTTACATTTTAGTCTAGAAGGCTTAAGCCTTGTCTGTGAAACCGGGGGTTATAATGTTACAAAAGATTTCTATTTCAAATAAATGCTGTTCTTCTGAACTATTCATCAAAGAAATCTGAAAAAAAAACAATCTACTCAGCTGTTTTTAAATGTTTTTGAGCAGCAAATCAGAATATTAGAATGATTTTTGAAGGAACGTGACTGGAGTAATTATGCTAAAATTCAGCTTTGAAATCAGGAATAAATTACATTTTAAAATATATTCAAATAGAAAGCAGTTATTTTAAAGTGTAAAAATATTTCAAAATGTTACTGATTTGCTATATTTTGGATTAAAGAAATGCAGGCTTGGTGAGCAAAAGAAAATTCTTTAAAAAGCATTAAAAACCTTACTGTTCAAAAACTTTTGACTGGTAGTGTACTGAGCTATCAGAACATTTGACACATTTATACCATAACTTGTAAAAGGTGTTACGGTTGCACAGAAAATATTTATTTTTTAAAAATGATGTATTTTTTACAGCCAGTAAACCACTGTCTAAAATGTCAAACAATGTCAGATATGTTTAAAAAGAAGAAAAGTATGTATTTAGAAATAAACTTAAGATCTAGTTATATTTGAATAATTCATTTGTTATATGCATTTGAGATGAGATTGTAAATCTTGCTGCACATTATATTCTTTGATCCATAAACAAAATGACCTTACACAACTAAAAAGATTTATTTAAGGATTCAAATTGAAAAGTAAATGTAGAATCAGAAATGTCAACTGATAGGACTTTACTGTATGACAGTTGCATCAACACACATACAAAATAGAGGTGGATTCTATAAATAACGAAAAAAGTATATTTAGAATAGCTAAAAACAGTTATTAGAAAGGGACTATTAATGTAAAACACATTTAGGTTCCAAACGACGTTTGTATGAGTTTAGTTGTAATGGCTATACCAAACTGAACACGGGGACACATGACATTAAACAGGTTTGTGCCTACATGTGGCATTTACTGGTTCGTTCTTTTTTTATTTATTTACTGGTACGTTCATATCACGCTGAGACAACGGGATGACGTCAAAGAATAGCTGAAACGGCGATTTAAATTAGTTCACTGAATCGAACTGTTCGAAAGAACCGATTCGCTGAAATGATTCGGACTTCCCATCATCAGTCTGTGTGATGTATGATTACGTTACCAGACACACGCTGTAAAATACGTTTTAGATTTTATTTTCACTTGTAACAGTGACCAGTGTGAAATACTCGTTAAATACAAAAGCAGCGATGGCAAAATGTGACAAAATGACACCTCTGCCGCTAGATGCGGAACTAATGACAGCAGAAATCTAAAAGCATTTTGAGCCTGTCCTTGGACCAGTTCTTTCGATCTGAATAATCGACAGAAACATCTACAGAGCTGTTCCCGGATCAGCCATAAACACTCAGCTTTAGCACGCACACTGATGATGTCATCCGCCGAGAACAACAACAGCCTCTCACAGGGATTCTCAGCACAGCTTAGCCGCTTAGTTTGCTCTAAAGTGCGGACTAATTCTCTCTAAATAAAAGCGTTTTTGAAGTAAGAGCTCGGGCAGACTATCACGATAGTGTGAGTGAAATTACCCCACTGAGCGAACTTTAGAACTGAAGAAATTTCACAGCTATCGCTACAAGATGTCAGGCCGCGGTGACAAGCTAACTAGGCGCTAGCTGGCTTTGCAAGTTTGTACATTTTGCTTTTGAAAAAAACTGCACGTCTTATTTCTTCCACCAGGCTCTCTGAGTAAAGTGCTACAGTGTATTTGCGAATAATATCAACTTGACATCTCAGAAATCCGCTGGTATGTTAAAGGTAAGTTATCCCAAGTGTTTCCATATTGTTGCTATTATAGTTAGAAATATATAAATTGCAGACTTAGACGTTAAAATGTTTTATTACTGAATAAGTTTTATGCATAAGATGCTTTGTCTTGTATCACATTAAAGCATGCTTAATTCAGTTTACGAACCCAGTGTGAATGGTTTCTTTCACAAATCGAATTGTATCAGTTACAACGGTGCCCTAGTTAAAACAATCATTCTGAGTGGATCTTTCAGACATAAATCGTATGTTCTCAACTGGAGGACCTGCAGATATTAAAACGTTTCAATACTGCATTTGTTTTATAGAGTGTTTTATAGAGTGTCATCATGAGTGTAACGAAACATACAAATTTAGCTGATTATTGCTGCTGAAAATGGTCAATTATTGTCATGTTTTGGCCTGTACCTATCGTTCAGACCAGAAAAAACATTTAGAGTGCTGTAGACTGCCAAAAGTTATAACAAACCAAATGCAAAAAATGGCAGTTGTGGTTGGCTAAACTAAACCAGGATTTTCAGTGCAAACTTTTGACAACATTCGTGCTTGTTCTTATTATTTCCGGTCAGGTAGGTGAAATATTAGGCTGATATCTTAATTAATACTGCTCTTGCGTATCTTTACCACCTATTAACTTTAGTTTGTTAAAATATTGCACCCTTCCCTGCTTACTAAGTCCTTCTCCATATGATTTAGCAGCTTCCACACATTTTTTCCGTGATTTAGACACCATAAATTAGCAAAACATCGTATTCAGTAGTACATTAACCATGCAGTCCATGCTGTTGTTTACATCCAAGTGTCGCCAATATGGCTGTGTAACAAAATATTTGCTTTACAAATCAAATTGAATTAGTTACAGAGGTTCTTGAGTTATCCGATTTGATCAGAGTGCAACTTTCTGACATAAAGAACTTGCAGAGAGTGTTTATTGAGATGCACATTATAAATGACATTTTGTTTTCTGTAAGGTGCAGTCCAACTCTCAGTGAGAGAGCAAGACAAAAGGATGATCTTGAAGATTTAACCAAGCACTGACAAACATGCCTCAGAGGAAGAGAGCCCTCGTTCCCGTTAATACAAGGAGAAGACTCAAAGGTGATGAAGATTATTTTCCTTTCAACTCCCTGCCGGTGGAATGTCAGCTCCATGTGCTCTCATTCCTCAGTGAGGTGGACAAATGCAACTCTGCGCTTGTGTGTGCGAGCTGGAGCTGCTTAGTGCGCTCCGGAAAGCTCTGGAGAGTCGCAGACTATTCCCGCCGTGGGGTGTTTCATCTGGGCCAGGAAGGTCTGCTCGTGTCCAACCGAGAGTTTGAGCGCTGGAGGTCTTGGGTTCACCATTACACCCATCATCTTATATCCCGTGGGGCTAGTTTGCTCACTCTGAAGGCCAGTTTTGATTTAGGGGACCAGTGCAATAAATGGGGCGAGCTCCTGTCGCACCTTCTGGAGAACGTTCATTGCCGGGATCTGAGTTATTTAGACTTGAACTGGACATTTACGCTCCTGGAGCCTCTTGACCTTCGTGTCCACACCAGTTCTAGTTCTCATCAAGACAATATTACCAAAATGGACCAGGTTAATAACTTTCAAATTCTCCTGGCTAGACTCGTCCACAGCTGTTCCAGGATTACCAAAATGCGCCTGCACTTCGATTGGTCTGAGACATCAGTAGCGCTGATCACTCAGTTTCAGCACCTCCGGATTTTAGAACTGAAGTACTTTTGGGTGTTCAAAGGGGTCAGTCCGAATACTTTACAGACGCTGACGAAATCACTCCCTAATTTGAAATCCCTCACACTCCATGTTCTCGTTCCCCTGCGAAATTTAGGGATCTCGTACACCCTTGAATCCCTTTCCCTCGAGTTCCTAGATGTGTCGCCTAGTCGAGGTCTGGTCTTCTCGTGCCTCAACCTCCCAGCGCTACGAGAGCTGCGGGCGAAAAAGATTGTTCGGGGCATTACTTTGGATCGCCGGACTCGACTCCGGATTCAGAGCCGATGGCCCTGCTTGTATCAGGTGTTACGTGAGGGGACGCCCAAACTTCAGGCCCTTAACAATGAAAGACTCCTTCCCAACTGGAAAGAACAAAGTTACAGAGAGCTGACGTCAATCCTCCAGCAGTCTTGCTACTGTCTTCAGCATTTAGACAGTTGGCTCTGGTGAAGTCGTGACTTAAACAATTAATGGCCTGAAGGGACACATCCTGAAGAAAACCATGTAGGACCAAAATGTAATCAGATAACACACTTCTGCTGATCCTCTCTGTAATTATACATTGCCAACCCCTTGCTAGCAAACCATTGAATTAATTTTCATTATATGTCCAGATTTTGAACTATACAGTTTTGCTTAAAAGAGTTTCGGCTTGTGTTGTGCTATGAAGGTTTATGTTCCAGGCTGAAGTGTGTGCATTTTTTAGGAGCTTAGGTGAATGCAGGATTTTTTTCTATTGTGCAAGGATAAAGCGGATTGTGGCAATGGAGTATGGAAAGCTTTGACAAAAACTTTAATTCCTTAAAACATTTCAGTCCTTGTGTGTTTCAGTAAGAATCGTAAAAAAATAGAGGGGTTTTTGTCTTTATTTGTGTTTTTTTTTTTTTTTTGTCTAGATTTTATTCAGTGTTTTCAGCTATCTGTGACCTAAAGCTTTGACATTCCTGATAATCCACATTTGAGACAATTCAGACCATTTTTTCTCTCCTGGTAATTTAATTTTAATCTTTTTCATGAACTAGAATTTAAATAGAAGGTTTTTATTTTTTATCAAACCTAGGATTGGGTATTTTAAGGATTTTCAGTCGAGTGAACATATTATGTTGTGTCCTTTAAGACAATATTTCTTATAGTCAAAGGACAGTCATTGGGTTTAGTAATGAGAGGAAATCTTGAACTGCTAAGACATTCTTGACATAATGAGGTATCAGCTGACCAATGAATAAGCACAGATACACTGCATTCACCACACATACACTGCGCATTAAAATAATATAAACCTTAAAGACATAATGTGCCTTTCAATGATGTTTGTGACCCATGGAGTTGTGAAAATATTGCCTATAGATCAATTCAAATAACTTATATTGTGTGCACAATTTTTTCTTTTTCTTTTTTTGGAATTGCAGCTGCATTTCCTTGTAAACAGCCAAATGGATGAAATATGATTTGTATGCAATATCTCATGCTTGTCCACAGGATGGCAGCCTTTTCCTTTGCTTTTCTAGCTGTTGTTTCTCTTTCTTTCCACCCCTAAAACAGCAGTGGTGGTGATTAATGAATTCTGTGTACTGGCTGGAATTGAAACGGCTACAATAAATTGATATGATTATAAATTATATGATACATATGTTATTATGTTAATAATTTGACCAAAATAAGGGCTCACACAAAATGCATGTTTTCTTTTTAATTTAGTACTGACTTGAATAAGATATTTCACATAAAAGACGTTTACATATAGTTTACAAGATAAATTGCAGTTGAATTTATAAAAATGACCCTGTTTAAAAGTTTACATACACTTGATTCTGATTCACAGCTGTTTTCTTGTTGTTTTTGTGATAATTGTTCATGAGTCTCGTTTGTCCAGAACTGTTAAACTGATCCCACAGATTCTTTGGTTTTTCAGCATTTTTTTGTATTTGACCCATTTCTAACATCGAATGTATGATTTTGAGATCCATCTTTTCACACTGAGGACAACTGAGGGACTCATATGCAACTATTCCAGAAGGTTTAAATGCTCACTGATGCTCCAGAAAGAAAAACGATGCATTAAGCTGGGGGTGAAAACCTTTGAATGGAATGAGGAAGTGTATGTTTTTCTTATTTTGCCTAAATATCCTTGTTTTTTTCATTTGGTACTGCCATTCAGAAGCTACAGAAGATGTTTCCCAGAATACAAAATAGGTCAAATTTGTCTTGATCTTCAAATTCCAAAAGCCCCCCCCCCCCCTCCCCCCAACTTTTAAAGCATTGTATTTCTGTTTTGAATGTGTCAGTTGTGTTGCTGTCTAAGAAGGGTCAGAAAGCCTTCAAATTTTAATCAAAAATATCTTCATTTGTGTTCTGAAGATGAACAAAGATCTTAGAGGTTTGACACGACATAAAGGTGAGTAATTAATGACCAAATTTTTCATTTTTTGCTTGAACTTTCCCTTTAAAAGGTAAAAGTTTTCTTCAGTTTGTTTCTGTTTGTTAAGACAAAAAAAAAGTTTAGAATAAAACTGAAATGAGGGAAAAGTGGGGGCAGATTTAAAGAAAATAAGCCCAGGAGTCCCCTCCTCTAACTCTTAAGAAAAAACTCTACAAGCTTCAGTCAAAGACATACTGATACAGTAGTAGAGAAGGTAACCAGTCACCAAAAAGACAAGTTTTTTTTTTTTTTTTTTTTGGGCTCAGCAAGTCATTAGAAAAAGTTTCTGGGCAGCACACTGCTGTCACCTCGGCCAAGGTCCCAAACAGATGGATGTCTCATCATCACTAAGGTCTAAAGATCAGCATGGGATTATACCACTTGGTTCCGGCAATTAAAGGAGTATTTCACTTCCAGAACAAAAATTGACAGATAATGTACTCACTCCCTTGTCATCCAAGATGTTTATGTCTTTCTTTTTTTCAGTCATAAAGAAATAGTTTTTTGAGGAAAACAGTTTAGGATTCCTCTCCATATAATGGACATCAGTAGTGCCCCCGAGTTTGAACTTCTAAAATACTGTTTAAATTCAGCCTCAAAGGGCTCGAAACGATCCCAGCCGAGGAAGAAGTGTCTTATCTAGTGAAACAATCGGTTATTTTCTGAAAAAAAAAAAAAAAATTACAATTTATATACTTTTTAACCTCAAACACTCGTCTAGGTCTGCCTGAACTCGAAAAATTCCCACCTCATTTCCTTCTTCAACTTTAAATTAATATTACATCACTGCAGAAGTACAGACCCAGTGTTTACAAAATGAACAATCAAACACCCTTTACAAAAAAAAAAAAGGTAAAACAGCGATGCAGGATGATTTTGAAAATGGAGGAGAAAAAGAGATTTTCGACATAGCCTAACTGTCTTGAACTGGAAAAAACGTTCACGCAGAACTAGACAAGATGAGTGTTTGAGGTTAAAAAGTATATATATATAAGTGTGTGACCCTGGACCACAAAACCAGTCTTAAGTCGCTGGAGTATATCTGTAGCAATAGCAAAAAATACATAGTATGGGTCAAAATGATAGATTTTTCTTTTATGCCAAAAATCATTAGGAAATTAAGTAAAGATCATGCTCCATGAAGATTTTTTTGTAAAATTCCTTCTGTAAACATATCAAAATGTAATTTTTGATTAGTAATATGCATTGTTAAGTACTTAATTTGGACAACTTTAAAGGTGATTTTCTCAGTATTTAGATTTTTTTCCAACCTCAGATTCCAGATTTTCAAATAGATGTATCTCGGCCAAATATTGTCCAAACCATATATCAATAGAAAGCTTGTTAATTGAGCTTTCATATAATGTATACATCTCAGTTTTGTAAAATTTAACCTTATGACTGGTTTTGTGGTCCAGGGTCACATATATATTTTTTTTTAAGAAAAAAAATGATGGCTTCGCTAGATAAGACCCTTCTTCCCTGGCTGGGATTGTTTGGACCCCTTTAAAGCAGTATTTAAAACTGTATTTTGGAAGTTCAAAACTCGGGGGCACCATAGAATTCCACTATTTAGAGGAACCCTGAAATGTTTTCCTACAAAGAACATCATTTCTTTACAACTGAAGAGAGAAGGACAAGAACATCTTAGATGACAAGGGGGTGAGTACATTATCTGTAATTTTTAGTTCTAGAAGTGAACTACTCCTTTAAGAAAAATTGACTTTAAACATCTAATGCATCTCTTTTCTCAACAACAAAGTTCTCTTTCGTGTTTTTTCCAGCCTAATCTGCGTAGATAGTAGAACTGATTCCAGATGTGGGGCAAAGTGCGAGGGGACACAGAAAGTCCACATGAAATATCATCATACTTATGTTTCTGGCTCATCCATGCTAGTTAATGTGTAATCTCGAAGCTCGCTCTTCTAGGTGTGGTATAGGTGCTTGACGCCTTTAGCAATACATGTATTGTCAAGATCAGAGTCTAAAACCGTACAGCAAGTTTTCCTAGCACAGTTCGTTCTTGGAGGCTTCTCAGAAGGATCAGAAATGGCCAGATTTAGGATGTCCAAGGCCGTGGCTATCGGCATTGGGGTCCTCACAGTTTCTGCCGTTTGTGGTTTGGTGTTGTTGTCTGTGATGTATCAAATTCAAATAAATGAATTCCCTCCAGTGAGTATACCGACTCCAACTAAACCTCCGGTACTTCCAACAGGACTTCCACCGACTCTCAGACTTCCAGACAATGTGATTCCTGAGAGCTACAAAGTCTTCCTTCAACTGTATGTTTACTCAGCGATAACTAACAACTACACAAACCAATCCTTCGCTTTCACAGGGAACTCAACTGTAAGAATAAAGTGTATGAGAGACTCAAAGAGCATCTTCCTTCACGTTCTCGATCTAAACGTGACAACTGTGGAAGTGAGAAAATCGGATTCAAATGAGAAATTATCACTGAGTGGATACAGAATTCATCAGAATGAAAGTAATTTCCTCGAGATCCAACTTAAGGATGTGATGACTGGAAATGAGACCTACTATGATGTTTTCACCAAATTCGAGGGGGAACTTCAAAATGACTTGACTGGGTTTTATGTGAGCCGATACACAAAGAAAGCGAAAGCCGAGGAGGATGAGGATCAAGAGACGTAAATAATTTGATATTTTTGTCTTTCAAAGATTGCTTTTCAAATATGTTTTCAGTTCAGTTAAAACCACACACAGGACAAAATGTGCATGAAACACCTCATGTACTTTTTAGTTTTTAAAATTCATTTTCGAAAACCTTTCTTTATATTCACTGGGGCTATCTTATGTCCAAGAAATGTTTGCTGTTGGTATATATCACACATTTAGTTTTGCGACAAATAACAAATCTAGAACATTCGAATTAAATTACAGTTGTTACATTTTATGTACTGTTTGGCATAAAAATGTCATCAAAAACAGATTCTTCCTAAGATTAATGTTGCTCATTTCTTCTCTAAAACCATGAAAACCTCAGTGTACATTCGCTGTTGTTTTCACATGCGGATATCGCAGTTTTTACGACAAATTAGATAAATCCAGAACATTTGAACTGAATTAATGTTGTTCATTTTTATTTACTGTTACTTCACAAACAGATTCCTCGCCACCAGTCTGATGCAACCCACAGCTGCCAGGAAAGTGTTTCCGTGCTTTGACGAGCCAGCGCTGAAGGCTAAGTTTAAGATTACTATTATCCACAGACCTGACACTGTTGCCCTGTCCAATCAAAACGGTTAGGATCCTTATTATTAGATTAGACCATGTCAGAATTCCACTGAATTTCAACTGCTATTTTTGTTTTAACATTAGGACTAAGCGTGAGACAAATTGATGGAGAAGAATGGAGTGTGACTACATTTGAGGAGACCCAGAACATGTCAACTTATCTATTGGCTTTCACAGTCTTGTCACAATCTGATTTTGAAGTTTTATCGGAAGAGTCTAGTACAGATATAAAGGTATGTTTCTTTTATTTTTAATTGAAGGCACTTGAGTGCCTGCTTATTTTTTCTTTCTGTATTTAACATTTTACTTATATTAAATATGTATTTGCAAGATACGTGCTCGGAGGGAAGCAATTAGAGCTGGCTATGCTGACTACGCCCTGGAAGTAACAGAGAAGATTCTAAATCATTATGACTATCTATTCGGCCTGAAGCACAAACTGAAAAAAATAGGTGAGCCCCACTCTCGATTTCAATGTGTGTTATTTTAATTGCATGTGGATTAGGTTATACTACCAGTCAAACGTTTTTGAACAGTAAGATTTTTAATGTTCTTTTTTTTTTTTTTTGATTTCTATTTCAATATATTTTAAAATTGAATTTAGTCCTATGATTTCAAAGCTAATTTTTTTTGACATCATTACTCCAGATCCTTCAGAAATCATTCTTATACTCTGATTTGAAAAAAAAAAAATTATTATTATTATGTTGAAAACAGGGGAGTAACATTTTTTTTTTCTTTGATGAATAGAAAGTTCAGAAAAACAGCATTTATCTAAAATATATTCAAACAGAAGGTATTTATGTTAAATAGTAAAAATATTTTGGATCAAATAAATGCAGGCATGGTTAGCAGAAGAGATTAAAAAAAACATAAAAAAAATATTACTGTTCAAAAACTGACTTGACTTGACTGGTAACGTAATTCAGCCCAAAATGTACGTATTTTTTCATCCTCATATTGTTCCAAACCTGTATGACTTGAATGTGTTTTCGTATTCATACACTGTAAGCTAAATGGGTTTCAAGGCTGTCACAAAATATTAAAAACAGTCATTCAGATTTGAAACAATAAGTGACAGATTTTTTTAGTTTTGTGTCAACTGTCCTAAATTGAAACAAGCTAAAATAAGAGCATACAAACTCAGGGTTCACAAGATCACATGCAGAATTTATTTTTGTTTTGTTTTTTACAGACCAGATTGCTTTGCCAGAGATCAGTGTTGGATCAATGGAAAGCTGGGGTTTAATTTCATATCAGGAGTCAGCTCTGCTGGTTGAACAAAATACAGCATTGACTTTTGATCACGAACGGGTGGCCACTCAGATTGCTCACGAATTAGCACATGAGGTAAATGTATAATAATGTATTATTCATCACTGACTAAAGTTTACATTTAGATAGATATTTCAGTCAAACCATCTGGTTTTAAAGGGGTTTTGGCTGGTCAGGCTGGGAAAACCAGCTACTTCCACCTTAAACCAACTAAGACCAGCCAACCAGCTTAGGCTGGTTTTAGCCAGGGTTTTTTCAGCATACATAAGTTAAAAAAGAGATAATAGCTTCACCAAAATCCTCAGTAATTTACATGACATTTCAACTGACCCTATAAATAGGCTCTTGACCTTTCTCAAAGACGTGCCGACAGACAAAACAGAACAGGTTACTTTTGGTATAAAACAAAGTCTCCGTTTTCAAATTTTGTCATTTTGTTAGAAATTCAAGCAATAAATACCATAAATGTGGCTCTTTAATGTGTCGTGACAGATCGCTGTAGCGCCTCAGTTCAAGCGGAACGTTAAACAATCATTTCTTCCTCTTATAGCAAAATATAAACATGAATGAACATCATAAAGTATCAACAACGCCACGGAAAGATGTCAATAAACAGTTTTTCAAATTCAGGTCCACTGAGGTTAATCTACTCTACTGTCACAAAATGGGACAAAAAAGCCTGTCAATCAAAATCCCTGTGAAGGGTCAATTTTGTAGCATGATTATATAGTTAATTGTATTTAATTTTTTTGCTGTAAATCTACAGAACAGAACATTTTTGAACTTGCATACCTGTAAATCATAAATAGTCTTTACATTTCATACCTGTGTTTGATTTCAGTGGTTTGGAAGCCTTGTTACCATGCGCTGGTGGAATGACCTATGGCTAAAAGAAGGATTGGCGACATACATGGCATACTTTGGGGTGGAAGCTGTTGGCTGGAACTTAGTATGTTTTGGTTTATTCTACAACAATGATGTTAACTCAATTCTTCAGCTATAATGGCCGTAAATTCATTAATTTAGCCTAAAACTCTGCATGATATGATTCATTTGTGTTTTCAGAGAGATCTATTTGTTCTCAGAGAAACCCAGACTGCCTTTCAGATGGATTCCTTAAACTCTTCCCATCCTCTTAGCACGCAGGAAAATTATATACAAACTACCTCTGAGATCGTAGCACTTTTTGACGACGTCACCTACAGAAAGGTTTGCATCAATTCATTTCTGATGTTCATAAGCTTAGTTTACAAAAAATGTTACAATATAATATTGCACAATAATATGATTTACAAAATGTTTCGTAAAAATATTTTTTAGAGTGCTGCTGTGTTGAGAATGCTGGCTTCATATATTGGTGGTGAGGAAACATTAATGAAAGGAATCAAGGTAAACTGCAATGTGAAAATGGGAAATAAATGTGTGTGTGTGTGTGTGTGTGTGTGTGTGTGTGTGTGTGTGTGTGTGTGGTCTGGTATTCATCACGTTGTGGGGACCAAATGTCCCCATAAGGATAGGAATACCAGTAGATTTTGACCTTGTGGGGACATTTCTCAGGTCCCCATGAGGAATCAGGTTTATAAATCATGCACAATGAGTTTTTTTGAGGAAGTAAAAGTTTGCACAATCTCCTGTGAGGGCTAGGTTTAGGTGTAGGGTAGGGTTAGGGCGATAGAAAATACGGTTTGTACAGTATAAAAACCATTACGCCTATGGAATATCCCCATAAAACATGTAAACCAGTGTGCGTGTGTGTGTGTGTGTGTGTGTGTGTGTGTGTGTGTGTGTGTGTGTGTGTGTGTGTGAATATACAGTGGAGATCAAAATTAGAGAACAACCTACAGTGCCTTGCGAAAGTATTCATTTTTTTCACATTTTGTTATGTTGCTGCCTTATGTTAAACCACTTTAAATTACTTTTTTCCCCACATCAATCTACACTCCCTACTCCATAATGGAAAAGCAAAAAATAGGTTTTTAACATTTGTGCAAATTTATTAAAAATAAAAAACTGAAAAGATCCCGTTGCATAAGTATTCATAGCCTTTTCTGGGACACTCAAAATTTAGCTCAGGAGCATTCATATTGCTTCTAGATGTTACTACACTTTGAGTGGAGTTAAACTGTGGCAAATTCATTTGAATGAGTATGATTTAGAAAGGCACACACCTCTCAGAAAAGGTCTAACAGCTGAAAATGCATATCAGAGCAAAAACCAAGTCCTGAGGTCAAGATAACTGCCTGTAGAGCTCCGTGACAGACTTGCTTTAAGGCAATAATCTAGGGAAGAGTTCAGAAAATAATCTGCTGCATTGAAGGTTCACAGAAGCATTATCCATAATGGAAGACGATTGGAACAACTAGGACTCTAGAAAATGTCTGCCAGCCCCCATCCAAGCTGACAGAGCTTGAGAGGTGAAAAGGTGAGGCAAAGAATGGCAGATAATTGCCAAATGCAGATGTGCAAAGCTTTGTCACATCATACCCAAAAAGACTTGAGGCTGTAAAGGTGCTTCAACTATGTACTGAGTTAAATTTCGAGGTCCTATTTGAAGTTATCCTAACAGGAGTAGAAAAGTGTTTTAAGCATATTTCATGAATTACTAGTATTCTGAAGCACAGTATAAAAACTGTAAGTGAGGTATTTGAAAATTGTGAATTGGTTCAACACTGCAGCTGGAATTACTTGGGTAATGATCTGCCCCAGCATTTTCAAGAAAAGTCGGACTGAAAGCAATCAATCTTATTGAGTGTTCTCTAATTTTGATCTCCCATGTACATATTTTAAAGATTATAATACCACATTAATTATAAAAAAAAATTGTGCCCTTTTGTAGTATAATATGGCTTCCTCAAAAGAACAGAATTTATGTTTTTAAGTATTATAATATTTTTATGTATTTATGAAGAAATTAAGGTATGTTCAGGACTAACTAATTGCTCATTGTATATTTCAGACATATCTTACCAAGTTCGAGTTTCAGACCGCTGCGCACAAAGATCTTTGGGAATGCTTGCAACAGGTAAACTAATGACCACTATTCCAATTTCAAGTTGAAATAATATAAGTTGATAATGACAACTATTTCCCACAATGATCAGGAGACAAATAAAGATGTGGAAGCCTTCATGAGCACATGGATCGAGCAAGTGGGGTATCCAGTAGTCACCATTGATACCCAGAAGGGGGAGTTGACTCAAGAACAGTTTTTACTAAAGCAAGAAGGGGGCCATAAGTAAGTTTAAAGAATCAAATTGATGTTTACAATAGTATAGAGGGTTTGCACTTGCGTCATAATTTGGTCAGTCACCTGAATGTGCGGCCATATTGGCGATACTCGGATGTCAACAAAAGCATGGATTGCCAGTTCAATGTACTACCGAATACGTTTTTTTGCTAATTTATGCTGTCTAAACCATGGATGAAATGCGTGGAAGCTGCTAAATCATATAGAGAAGGGCTTAGTAAACAGGAAGGCCTAAAGTTAATAGGTGGTAAAGATATATACGAGCAGTATTAAGATATTAGCCTAATATTTCACTGACTGGAAATGATAATAAAAACACTAACGTTGTCAAGATTCGTGCCCCGGAAATCCTGGTTCAGTTTGGCCAACCACAAACACCTTTTTCCTCAGACAGTTTTTTGCACTCTTCTCCTTGATTTGTTTTAACTTTTGGCAGTCTATAGTACTCCAAATGTTTTTCTCGGTCTGACCGATCAGTACAGCTCAAAACACGACAATAACTGACCATTCTCGGCTACAATAATCAGCAAAATATGCAAGTTTTATTTGGCATTGTTTACATTCAGTGCTGTCAGTATGGCCGATTCATGACGCTTAGTGAAAACACTCTATACAATCATATTTACTGAATAAATTATGAAACATTACAGAGTCATTTCCTTCGTCAAACTGATTTTTATTGATTAATCACTAAAATATTGTTCATTTTCTTCTTAACAGTATTGCATGGCATATTGATATCAGATACTTTGTATCTAGTGGTTTTTCTGTTAAAAGTTTTATGCTGCAAGTAAGTGGTCCAGGTAAGAAACAGATAAACATTAAAGAATCATTTCAAAATATACAAATAAAACCTGCCAAAACAACAGGCATAAATCTGCTTTCACTGTTTGTTGCTGCTTACACAGCTGAAAGTACACAGTTTGAAGTTAAAGACAAAGATGAATGGCTTCTCGCAAACATCAACTGCATTGGCTTTTTCCGTGTCAACTACGATGAAGAAAATTGGAATAAACTTCGTATGCAACTTGAGAGAGATCATTATGTAAGTATCTTTAAATAAATATTTATTAGTATCCTTTCAAATCAAATTACAAATAACGTAAGCGAGTGTACGCGATCGCCAACGCGAGCTTGGCCAACACGAAGTCCGGTTGAATATAGTCTACTGGACGTGCGCCGTTCAATCGGTCTTGCTGCATCAAACTTCAATAGGCTACTTAAGTTGGCGAATTAAACATATATAGGCTATTCAAACAAGCTAACTCTCACATCAAACTTCATGTATGCTATTACTCCGTTAATTGGAATAAACATACTGACTGACTAACCTGCTGAGCGAGACTCTCTTCAAATGGATGAACTTTCCGGTAGAGCTGAGAACACAACGACGCGTGGAAGTCCGCGGAACGAAAAGTGTACCCTGTAGTCCACAAGAGAAAATAATAGTTGAATTTATACAAAAACTTTATATAAACTATTCTTAATACTGTTGTGAATTATCCACAGCTTTTTTTTTTCAGTAATAGTTGTTCATGAGTCCCTTGTTTGTCACAAACAGTTAAACTGCCCGCTGATCTTCATAAAAATACTCCAAGTCCCACAAATTCTTTGATTTTGCAACATTTTTGTCTATTTGAACCCTTTACAACGATGGCTGTATAATTTCGAGATCCATCTTTTCACACGAGGACAACTGAGAGACTCAAACGCAACTATTACAGAAGGTTCAAACGCCCACTGACGCTTAAGAAGAAAAACAATGTGCTTAGAGCCAGGGGGTGAAAACTTTCTGAATTTGAAGATTATGGGAAATTTAACTGATTTTGTCTTCTGGGAAACATGTAAGCATCTTCTGTAGCTTCAGAAGGGCAGTGGAATGGAAAAGAAATATGCTATATTGGCAAAAATTTCTTCATCCTGTTCAAAAGTTTACACCCCTCTTAATGCATCGTTTTGGTTTCTAAATGGTTGCTAAATATCTAAAGTTGCTTAAATTAGTCATGTCGAAATGTTTTTAATCTATTTTTAGGAAATTCCAGTCATCAACCGAGGGCAACTAATAGATGACGCTTTTAATCTCGCAAGGTACATTTTATCAATTTTGAAGAATTGGCTCACTGGGATTTGTTCCTGCATTTTAACTGATTATTTCTGTATAGGGCTCATCGCCTCAACGTCACTATTGCACTAGGTCTAACCAAGTACCTGCTAAATGAAACTCAAGAGTATTTTCCTTGGGAGTCAGCACTAAAAAACCTGGACCATCTCATCCTCATGTTTGATCGCTCTGAAGTCTATGGTCCAATAACGGTGAGCATAATTATTCATGAATTTGTTCATAAAACAATGAAAACTTTGATACTTACCATTACCTGTACAAATGTATGTCTAGAAATACCTAAACAAGCTAATCCAAAGACTGTACAGGCACTTTGAGGAGTACACAAACAATGGAACCATTCCCGAAAAACACACTGACCAGTAAGCATTATGTTTGTCTTGCTTTATATACATTTTGTTGGGCATCTAGCAATAACGGTCCAATTTTTTCCCCCTCAGGTATAACCAGGTGAATGCTATTTCAGTAGCCTGCAGCAATGGCCTGTCTGATTGCACAACAATGGCTAGCAATCTATTCAAAAGTTATAGAAACGGGACAAATAAGTGAGTTGCGCCTTCAAGATTCAATGAAATTATTGCATTAATTATACATATAATATACATAAATTATATTCACTTGAATGATTTTTTCGCATTTAGCATTCATCCGAATTTGAGGAGAGAAATCTACTGCAGTGCAATAGCTTCTGGTGATGACGAGGATTGGGAATTTGCTTGGAACGAATACCAAAGAGCCACAGCACCTGCTGAGAAAGACAAACTAAGATATGCCTTATCATGTACCAAAGAAATCTGGCTGCTAAACAGGTCAGGGCAGAGATGTGAGCTTTACGCCATTTTAACGCCCATTTTGTTTACTTCATACTCACCGATGACGTTTGTGATACCACAGGTATCTTCAGTACACTCTTGACCCTACAAAGATTAGAAAGACGGATATAGTGTCTACCATAAACTACATTGCCAAAAATGTTGCCGGCCAGCCTCTCGCCTGGGATTTTGTCCGTGGCTATTGGTCCTACATCACCCAAGAGTAAGTCATTATTTTAAGATTGATTAAAATTCAAGTAATGGAAACTGTTGAGGCAAATGAATTAGGGTGTTCAGCTTTGACCTGAAACCCATTATGAATTATGAAATGTAAATCTTGTAAACCCAGACGGGAATAGCTACCGCAATCGGGAAGCTATAACACCCAAGTTACATAAAAGCATTAAAGATTGAGAGCAGTTCGGGGTCCAAAGGGTGTCTTCAGCTAATAGCCCTAATTGTTTCAAAGGTTTTATTATGTAGTTAACTGGAAGCCATAAATATGTGGACACTTGACTAACGATCATTTCATTTGGGCAGGTGTGGAGTGGGAGTCATATCCTTAGGCGATCTTTTAGATGCAGTGACAAAAAGGTTCTCCACGCACGTTGAACTTGAGGAGGTGCTGTTGTCCAAAATTTTGTTACTCTTTAAATTGTGATTGTGTTTGCCCCATTGATCTTACATAAACAATTCAATGTCTTTACACAGCTGAGGCAGTTTCAGAGGGAGCAGGATAAGGACACTCAGGGCCTCGCAGCTCAAGCTTTGGAGCAGGTCATTGAAAGGACTGAGGCCAATATTGAGTGGGTGAAAGAAAACAAGCAGCTTGTCAAGGACTGGTTTGAAAGTAACTGACTTGGGTTTGAACAAAAGACAACTTTCACTGGAGAATTATTCAAGCTTTAGAGAGAACAAAGAATGTGCAATTTTCAAATGGCTGCATAACACAATCCAAAATCTATTGTGTCTACTAGAGAAAAGGCTGAGCATGAATGTTTAGCACAGCTTAATTTATGCCTTTTCTATAATTTAGTTGATATTACTGACTCAGTATTGTTTACAGTGATGAAATCACATCCAAGCACATTAAAAAAGCACTGCATGTTATTATTTTTGTGTAGTTTAATTGAACTAAAATACGTATAGAAATTATGAAAGGTAGTATTTTGAAATTGTACATTTTATATAAGCACAGCCATCATTTTGATCACTGTGACTGATTGATTGAAAACTGAATGTGATGTGTGTTTTTATGCAACCTGATATTTTTATTGTAGTAAAACATGTGAATCTTTAAATAAAATGCAATCTTTTTACACAATGGTGCATTTATACTCTAGTAGATCTATGATGTTATGATTAGAAATGCATAATATATCAAATATAATGAATATTTATTGTGTATATTAAATATTTAATTGTACATGTTCATCTTCAGAATTGAAATTTACCCCATGGTTTACTCACCCTCAAACCATCCTAGGTGTATATGATTGTCTTCTTTCAGATGAATACAATCAGAATTATATTAAAAATGTGCTGGCTCTTCCAAGCTTTTTAATAGTAGTAAATGGGTGGTAATATTTAATAGTTCAATAATGCAATAACATGCGTCCATCCATTAGAGCTGCATGATTTTGGATGAATTGAGAATCCCAATTGTTTTGTTTCAATTAGAGATCACGATTCTGAAGTAAGCTAAATAACATGTAATTTATTAGAGGCTGTGACAAAATATTAATTGCTGCAGTCTATTCAAAAAGGTTTTATTAGTTTATATGACTTATAAATGACTTATATATGACTATTTAAAAAAATAGTTTGAATGAATGATTCAATGACACATAAATACTTACTGAGTTACTGAATGAAACAGTATTTTTTGACAAATCTCTTGAATGAACGATTCAGTGACTCACTCAAATACTTGTTTCATTACTGAAGGATCAGCATTTTTGAACGAATCTCTTAAATGAATGATTCAATGACTCACTCAAATACTTGTTTCATTACTGAAGGATCAGCATTTTTGAACGAATCTCTTAAATGAATGATTCAATGACTCACTCAAATACTTGTTTCATTACTGAAGGATCAGCATTTTTGAACGAATCTCTTAAATGAACGATTCAGTGATTCACTCAAATACTTGTTTCATCACTGAAGGATCAGCATTTTTGAACGAATCTCTTAAATGAATGATTCAGTGACTCACTCAAATACTTGTTTCATTACTGAAGGATCAGCATTTTTGAACGAATCTCTTAAATGAACGATTCAGTGATTCACTCAAATACTTGTTTCATCACTGAAGGATCAGCATTTTTGAACAAATCTCTTAAATGAATGATTCAATGACTCACTCATAAATACTTCACTTGTTTCATTACTAAATAAATCAGCATTTTTGAACGAATCTCTTGAATGAATGATTCAATGACTCACTCAAATACTTGATTCATTACTGAAGGATCAGCATTCTTGAACAAATCTCTTGAATAACCGATTCAATAACTTACTCCTAAATACTTGTTTCATTACTGAATTATCAGCATTTTTGAACAAATCCCTTGAATTAACTATTCAAAGACTCACTCAAATACTTCACTTTGGTTCATTACTGAATGATCAGCATTTTTAAATGAATGTCTTGAATGATTCATTCACTCATAGATGTAAATACTTCACTTGTTTCATTACTGAATTAATCAGTATTTTTGAACAAATCTCTTGAATGAACGATTCAATGACTCACTCAAATTCTTAACTTGTTTAATTACTGAATGAATCAGCATTTTTGAACAAATCTCTTGAATAAACTATTCAAAGACTCACTCATAAATACTTCACTTGTTTCATTACTGAATAAATCAGCATTTTAGAATTAATCTTACCTTCGACTTACGTTTTCCAGTATTTTGATTGCTACATTAGACATCAGTGTTTATATCATAACTATAAATGGTTGAAATAAATGGTTGACAAATGTCTAATAGACACAGACAAAGTGTTGTCATTTAGAAATAAGACAGTGTAGGTGATTGAATGGAGATCTTTTAACGATTAATAATGTAGCTCTACCATCCATCATAAAAAAAGTACTCCACATGGTACCAGGGAATTAATGAAGGCCAAATTGATGCATTTTTATAAGAAAAATATCCATATTTAAAACTTTATAAACCATAATGAGAGAGAGTGGAGTCCAGCAGATAAAGTAGGCATAAGCGTCTGTGAGAATTTGATAGTCTCATGAGAATCAAGTTTTGTTAACAGCAAAGAAAAACTCAAGTCTCCTCTTGACTTATATTGAAATCCTTCGACATTTTTTTCTTTACAAATACTCGTTTTTTATTTTTCAAATTGTGACTAGTGTTTTGGTTTGTCCTCTGCTTTGTGCTCACACATTTGTCCCCAGGTTCACCTCCTGCGTCATCTGCAGGAACGCCACTATGGGGAAGGTAGAGATCAAAGTTTTTAAAGTTTTAAATATAGACGTTTTTCTTACAAAAATGCATCGATTCACTTAAGAAGGCCTTTATTAACCCCCTCAAGCTGTGTGGAGTATTTTATAATGGATCGACACACTTTATTGGGCTTCTATTGGACTATTAAATATTAACATCTATTCACTGCCATTGTAGAGCTTATAAGAGCCAGGATTTTTTTTTTTTTTAAACTCTGACTATTCGTCTGAAAGAAAAAAGTCATATACACCTAGAATGGCTTGAGGGTGAGTAAATTCATTTTTGGGTAAACTGTCCCTTTAAGGATTTGTCTTGAATACACACATAAACTACTTAAAAGTCTTTATTTTACAATGGCACTTTTGCTGTTTACTGTGATATTTTCATGTGATAACATACTGAATACTGACTGCGAGGTCTTGTTTTGTGGCGTAAATATACTTGGAGGACAGATAAGGCACTGTGATGCAATCCTTGAAGCTCAAGGGTGTCATTCAGTCATCCTGAAAACAAGATCCCACACAACATAAAACAAGTTACAGGTTTGCACAAACAAATCCTTCACTGGATCTTTGCATTAGCTTTACAGAAAATCTTACCCATTCTTCATCGTCTGCTCCCTCACCCTGACTGGCACTCTTCCCCGTGCTTTCCTGATCTGCTTTGTTAGCCATTATTTTCTCTGTCCACGATGCTCCAGCGTTCTCATCTCCTGCAAAGTTGCACTTTGTCACTGTACCACCGTCCAGTTTGGCGAAGGAAACTAGACAGACAAAAACAGACAGAACAGCACATGTAGCCACCTTGATTTACATAGAAATGTATACTATTTTCAGCATTGTACTTACAAATAAAGGGCCCGTCTCCATTCGTTTTGAGACGGACTTCTTGGCCTGGCTCAAGCTCTGTTTTATGCATCTCTGCTTCTGAGATCCAGAATGCAAAGGCCTGACTTGGACAGTGTTTTGCTGTCACTTTAACCAGCTGGTCCTTATTTACAATGTCACTCAGTTGGCGCTCATTTAGACAATCTGTTTCACCCTTAGCCTCCACTTCTGTGTTGAGACACAAACCAACATAACATGCATATAATTGTCTGCTTCAATACATATAAGCATATTACTTACAAGAGAATATTCAACTGTTTATTATTGTGTGGTAAAACTTAAAAGTACAAAAAACTGGTTCTACAATTTAAAAAAAATGGACATTATGGTTACTTACTGAAGGATGACATCAGATATCCTGTGTTGACCTTCCTGGTATCACTGAAGTTCGGTTCAATCTCATTTCCTTTCGAATCATATTTTCTGCGGTGGATTCTACATGGTTTGATGTACAAAACATTATAGCGCTCCTGAAATGACCACAAATTAAGATAATAAAAAGGATATTAAACTTACAAATTTGAGGTCAAATGTTTACATATACCTTTTGGCAAAATAAGAGGGATCATACAAAATGCATGTTATTTTTTATTCTGACCTGAATAAGATATTCAAATTCAATTCAATTCAAAATTTACCTGAATGATCCACAGCTGCGTTTTTTTGTTTAGTGATAGTTGTTCATAAGTCCCTTGTTTGTCCTGAACAGTTAAACTGTCCGCTGTTCTTCAGAAAAATCCTTCAGGTCTTACAAATTCTTTTTTCAGCATTTTTGTGTATTTAAACCATTTCCAACAATGTCTGTATGATTCTGAGACTGAGGAAAACTGAGGGACTAATGGTAAATTTAACTGATTTTGTCTTCAGGGAAACATGTAAGTATCTTCTGTAGCTTCTGAAAGGCAGTACTAAATGAAAAAAAAAATATTTAGGCAAAATAATAAAAATATGTTCAAAACATGTTTAAAAGTTTACATCTCTGGAGCAATAGTGAGCATTTGAAACTTCTGTAATATTTGCGTTTGAGTCCCTCAGTTGTCCTCAGGGTGAAAAGATGGATCCAAAATCACACAGTCATTGTTGGACGGTTCAAATACACAAAAATACTGAAAAAAACAAAGAATTTTTGTGACCTGAAGGATTTTTCTGAAGAACAGAGCAAAAATGTACAAAAAATACACTAAAACGGTAATATTGTACAATAGTATTTACTTTTATATTTTTATATAATTAAAAAAAAATCTATTGCACTATATTTTAAAATGTGATTTATTTCCAGTGATAGCAAAGCTGAATTTTCAGCATTATCACTCCTTCAAAAAATTGATCCTTCATATATGCAGATTTGCTGCTCAAGAAACATTTACTATTATTATTAATGTTGAAAACAGTTGTGTCTCTATATATTTGTAGAAATGGTGGTACATATTAAAAATAGAAAGTTCAAAAGATAAGGATATTTAAAATAGTTGTTTAATAAATAAACGTGTGAATGGTGATGTAGATTAGTACGACGGCGTTTATTGAATGGCCATGATTCCAGTAAAAAAACTAAGTTTCTTAACTGAGGAAGAGTTTTAAGTTCTCTAACCTTTCTGTTGTTCACATCTGTTATGACATGCCGTGACAGATCGACGACCGCCCCCTCTAAAATGACACCATGACCACTGGAAAGAGAATAGTATAAATAAAACACAATGCAAGAGCCATTGAGAAAGCGATAGTTACCAAAAAAGTACCGTGGTAGCCATCATTTCCGACAGGACGCCATACAGTAGTAACAGTCGTTGTTATTAGGCTACAGTAACTTGTTATTAACCACTGCTTTCACATACAAAAATATGACAAAATATTCTGAACGCTGCACGGTGTTAAGCAGATCCCATATAAATGTACTTAATGTATAGTGTTTTTACGGTATTAGCTATAACTTGGCATTTGGAGATATGGAATATTTGTAAGGGAGACTATGGAGAAGTAAACCAGGCTGGGCATTAGATGTCGACTGTCGTGCAAAAACTATGAATACACTTTAAAGTATTACCTCTGGTGAACTAATGGATCCCATGTGGAGGACAGTTTCTCATTATGGACAGGTTTGTTTAATAACGCGGTGTTGTCATAAATGCGACTCATCTTCTGCCGATGATTTGGATTTCGTCGAAAGCTCTGCTACTTCCTGCTTACGTCACCGTGAAATCCCTATCCGTGCAAAAGCGTGGTGACCGTACTTCGCATTTGTTATTCATACACACAGTTACAGTACCTGAGAGAGAAAAAAAAGTGTAATTAAATTACAGTTTCTTATGAAAATGTAACGATTACAAAGAAGTTACATCGGAATATTTTCACACATATATAAATTTGATTGATTTATTTCCAAAATCGGATTGACTGCTCTACAATATGAGACAGCAATGTTTGAAGAGTTTAGAACACATGCTTATTTTATAACTGTTTTATTTCCTATTTGGGTTTGTCTATATGCTTTATTATTTTTTTAATTAACTGTTTTTTCATGGCATTGTTAAATGCCAGTGTTTCATAGCTATGCAAAGATTTGATTTCAAAAACAGTATCAGCTACTAAACTATATCTTGTGAGTTGAAATCTGTATTTAACCTTAGAACGATGTCAAAGTAAAAAGAAGAGCTAAAGTCTGATTTTGTAGTGGCTGTGCTTTAAAATTAAATGACTATAATCTCAATTGATGAAGGATGTTGAAAGTCTGACAGAATGAGTGGTGAGTCCTACTGCAAGGTTAAACCTGCCTTTAGAAAATGTTAACATTTAAATTTAGAAAAGTAATCAAATGTAATTTTAAAAATGTAATGTTAATTAAAATGTGTGTGTGTGTGTGTGTGTGTGTGTGTGTGTGTGTGTGTGTGTGTGTGTGTGTGTGTGAATACACTACCAGTCAAAAGTTTTTGTACAGTAAGATTTTTAATGTTTTTTAAAGATATATCTTTTGCTCACCAAAATAACTTTTCTATTCCAATATATTTTAAAATGTAATTTATTCCTGTGATTATAAAGCTGAATTTTTAGCATCATTACTCCAGTCACATGATCTTTCAGAAATCATTTTAATATTCTGATTTGCTGCTTAAAAAAAACATGCATTATTATTATTATTAATAACAATATTAAGTTGAAAACATAGTAGAATTTTTTCAGGTTTCTTTGATCAATAGAAAGTTCAGAAGAACAGCATTTATCTGAAACAGAAATCTTTTGTAACATTACAAATGTCTTTATCGTCATATTTGATCAAATTAAAGCACCCTTACTAAATAAAAGTATTAATTTCTATAATTATATAAATTATACTGACTCCAAGCTTTTGAATGGTATTGTGTGTAATTTTACAAATGCTTTTTATTTCAGATAAATGCTGATCTTTGGATTTTTCTATTTATCAAGGAATCCTGAAAAAGAAACTATTCAATCCTTTCAAATTTTGAAAGTAATAATAATCAATAATAATAAATGTTTCTTGAACAGCAAATCAGCATATTAGAATGATTTCTGAAGGATCGTGTACAGTGAAGGCTGGAATAATGAAGCTAAAAAAATTAGCTTTGATCAAAGAATTTTGTTTTAAATAAAATTTTATGTTAAATTTTAAAACAGTTTCAAATAGAAAGCAGTTAAATAGTAAAAATATTTCACAATATTACTGCTTTTGCTATATTTTGGATCAAATAAATGCAGGCTTGGTGAGCAGAAGAGAATTCTTTAAAAAACATTAAAAATCTTACTGTTTGCGGGCGTCCCGTGTTCGAATCCCGACTCGAGGACCTTTCCCGATCCCGCCCCCTATCTCTCTCCCACAATGTTTCCTGTCAATTCTGATCTGTCCTATCATAATAAAGGCAAAAACGCCAAAAAAAAAAAAATCTTACTGTTCATAAACTTTTGACTGGTAGCGTAAATAAATAAGAGAAGTGATTTTTCGTTCTCTTTTTTTGTATATCTTTCATCCAGGCATGTTTCTTCGTGTTTCAAGAACAGCGATTATGCTCTTTATTACACAATAAAGTTTATATATTATATAAAAACATTATAATAAACCACTAACTAAACTGTTACAATAAACACACAATAAAATAAAACCAGCCTAAAATGTTACACTTTATTGTAGTAAAGATATACCCATAAAGCATAGCTTTATTTTTTGAGAGAGATTTGGTCTAGTCTAGCTGCATATTCCTTATATAATCAATAAAAAATGGATATGGCTACATGGATATGGCTGCAATATGGCTACAATAAGGCAATAAAATGTTCATTTCTATTATCCAGATAGACTTGGTATGACAGCCTGATTACCATTTGGCAATCAGTAATAAATTTTATGGTAAGCTTTATGGCATGACAATGCCTGAGACTGCTAGCCAAATTACGCAGAAGGCAAATCTCAAATAGATGTTGCATACTTTTTACCAACATCTCGATACTTTACCAAATGAGTTCCATCTTGAATATTTAGGCTCTCTGTTATGGCTTGAAAGTACATTGCCAAATAAATAAATGTTAAGCCCTGGCTTTTTTAGTCCCTGTGTCAGTTTGATCAGCCGGTCGCTTCTTTCCTGAGCTCAATGTGTCTTTGAGACTGACTGATGATTCACATTGTTCCAGGATCCCCTGCAGAAATAAGTAAGAATACAATAAATGGCTCATTTTGTCATTATATTGTAAGTATTATAGCCCCAAGGACTGAGCTGAGCTGAGACAAACTTACGGTAACAGCCAGTAAACTGTCCCTAGATAAGCTTAAGTAAACTTGAGATAACACCATACCTCTTCCTCTAAATCATCTTCACGTCTTCCGTCACTAAATGAGCATTGTGGACTCTGCTCTGAGTCTCCACCTGTAAAAAACACCACCTCAGAGATAAACGACCTGAGCATTGCAATAATAGCCATGGAGCATTTATATAGCACCATAAAACACAAACCCAATAAGTATTTAGAAGCAGAGCTCTTTCTCACGTGTTATGAGTCAAATGTCTCACTTCATAACCCAACCAATGTCATCAACAAAGGTTCTTACAGTGTTTTGGAATATCCCGCAGCTGGATATTTAACCACACATTGCGTCTCTGAGCCCATCCACCTGGGGCTTCCACCTCATAGAGACGGTCTCTTTCTTCTTTGTGGATCTCGAGATATTTCTTGCAAACTGTAAACAGTTATTTCAACAAGTTGTGTAAACTTACGGTGCCAGGGTTCGATTACATAAATATTCACAGATAAGAGCCAAGCTACAATCTACCTGTACACAAAGCTATTAAAAATGATCAACAATTAATCAACCAACCAACCATAAAACAATTGTTTTATTGTTAATACGATTATGCTATCTTTATGCTTACCAACCCCAAATCCTTTGGACGTCACTGTTCACATACCTCCATACATGCCAGGGGACAAAGGAAAGCTAATTCCTAGACTTGACTCAGAGGGTTGAGATAAGCAGAAATCCTTCAGCATCTGTAACGCGAGCCCATTTCTTCTCCAATGAGGGCGAACAAACAGTGTGTCCAGCACAGGGAGCTGATAACTCTGGCCAGTGCAGCCATCACACAGGCTGCCTATAGAAAAAAACACACACACACACACACACACACACACACACACACACACACACACACACACACACACACACACACACACACACACACACACACACACACACACACACACACACACACAAAATTTGTATACAGTTGAGGTCAAAAGTTTACACCCCCTTTCGGAATCTGCAAAATGTTAATCATTTTACCAAAATATAAGAGGGATCATGTTATTGTTATTTAGTACTGACCTGAATAAGATACTTCACATAAAAGATGTTTACATATAGTCTGCAAGAGAAAATAATAGTTGAATTAATAAAAAACTGACCCGGTTCAAAAGTTTACATCCCCAGCGTTCTTACCTGAATGATCCACAGCTGTGTTTCTTATTGTTTGTTTGTTTAGTGATAGTTGTTCATGAGTCCCTTTGTTTGTCCTGAACAGTTAAACTACCTGCTGTTTTTTAGACAAATCCTTCAGGTGTCACAAATTCTTTGGTTTTCCAGCATTTTGTGTATTTGAACCCTTTCCAACAATGACTGTATGATTTTAAGGTCCATCTTTTCACACTGAGGGACTCATATGCAACTATTACAGAAGGTTCAAATGCTCACTGATGCTTCAGAAAGAAAAAAAAAACATGCATTAAGAGCTCGGGGTGAAAACTTAAATTTGAAGAGGCTAAATTTAACTTATTTTGTCCTCTGAGAGACATGTAAGTATCTTCTGTAGCCTCTGAAGGGCAGTACTAAATGAAAAAATATCATATTTAGGCAAAATAAAAAAAATGTACACATCTTTATTCTGTTCAAAAGTTTTCACCCCCGGCTCTTACTGCATTGCTTTTCCTTCTGGAGCATCAGTGAGAGTTTAAACCTTTTGTAATAGCTCCCTGACTCCCTCAGTTGTCCTCAGTGTAAAAAAAGACAAATCTAAAAGTCATACAGTCATTGTTGGAAAGGGTTCAAATAGACAAAAATGCTGGAAAACCAAAGAATTTGTAGGACCTGAAGGATTTTTCTGAAGAAGAGTGGCCAGTTTAACTGTTCAGAACAAACAAGGGACTCATGAACAACTATCATTAAACAAAACACAGCTGTGAATCATTCAGGTAAGAACACGCTATTAAGAATTAAGAGGATGTAAACTTTTGAACCAGGTCATTTTTATAAATTCTATATGGAAACATCTTTTATGTGAAATATTTTCTCAGGTCAGTACTAAATAAACAATAAGATGCATTTTATATGATCTCTTTTATTTTGGTAAAATAATTAACATTTTGCAGATTCCGAAAGGGGGATGTAAACTTTTGACCTCAACTGTCTTAGTAAAAAAAAACACCCACCACGAATCTCTAAGCATGCTAGAACAAAAAAAAAGAAAAAAAGAAATTACCCTTCTTTTTGACAGTGTAGAATCCTACCGCTTCTCCATTTTGCCAGAGGATTTTGCCATGTTCCCACAAGGAATAGGCCGAAAAATATAGGTCTTCTTCAAGAGACCTTTCTAGAATACCAAACACAACTTGACTGAGCAGGAATAGCACAACTCTTTCCATCACTGACTCCACCTGGAATGACAATGTTAAGATTATGATATTTCTAGTTAAAACAGCAAGTTTGCAAGACTAAGTGTTACTCACCAACACAAGTCCACGTCTTGATTTGTTCGATGTCTTCAAAACATCACCAACAGGCCACCATTTGCCTTGCAGGTACAGAGCAACCACTAAAAGAATAGGTTATGTATTATCCAAAATGAAACACAATGACACAAAACAGGTAGTGAAATGAAAAACGCAGCATGCGCCGGACCTTGGGTTTCATCCTCAGGTGTGTGGAGAGCAAGAATGAAATGTGATAAATCACCATCTCTCAGAAACGCAAGCCGGCCAATGTTCTCACAAGTTACTTCCACCTCCTATTATCACAAACATCACTGTTTGAGGAACTGAAATGAGGAAATTAATCATTTCTGTCTCAAATTAGTGAGCTGCCAACCCACACTGTCACAGCATTTTGGTCATCTTAGATGCTGGATGGGCTAGGCAGCTAGATTTTAAGACAAAATTCTCTATTGAATGCAAGTGGATCATTCTGTGTCAAATCAACCAAATTTAAAAAACATCCCCGGCTCAAATTTTTGATTTTGCTAATATTTTTTCTAAAGAAAGATAAACGTATAGTGATGAAAGCCAAAATATTAAATGTCATTTATGAATATATATGAAATGGCAATGGAGATTCAGAATCAAATTACACCAACATAGATGGCACCAACATAGGTCTGTTAGTAAAATCTGTTGACTGTAGCAATCTTTGTTGCATTATGCGCCTATGGTGATCATTCAAAAATGGGGAAACAGCACTTTTCAAGTTTTATCTCCAAAGTTTGCATGCCTGAAACTCAAAAAGTGTTAAATATATCTTAATGCCCTTTTAGATACTGGGTCTTAACAAACTTTTCCTTTTGCATCTTTAATTTAAAGGCCCTATATGATTTGTTTCCAGAGATTTCAATAAGGCTTTAAGAGTAAATTGTTAAAATGTACACAGTTTCAGTAGTCAAAAACCAAATGTGGGTCAGTTTGAAAAAAAATAAATTATTTTCTTTTAAAGAGGAATGTCTGAAGAAGAAATAATGTTGAAACTAGAGATGTATCTTGGTCCTTCTGTCAAGACAACTGCACTGTCTGTCTGAGTGCCATAAATATTAATTTTTCAAAGTTTGTGTGCCTATAACTTAACAAGTATTTAAGATATCACAATATGATTTTAAATTCTAGTTGTTAATAAACTTTTTTTGTTGGAATCTTAATTTTCAAGGCCCCACATCATTCAGTCCCAGAGATATGGGGATCTTAATGAGGCTTCATGTCTAGATTGTTAAATATTAGCCATTTTCAGTCGTCGAAAACCAAATGTTGGTCACTTTGTACAGCTAATACTTATTTTATTTAAAGAATAAAGTCAGAAGATGAAATAATGTTGAAATTAGAATTGTATCTTGTTTCCCCTCTATCAAAACACTGGCACATAGAGCAACAAAGATTGCTAAAGTCAACAAATTTTACTAATAGACTTACCAATCTCTGTGTAAAAATAACATGATGATGCTGCCATCTTTTCGAAGTCATTTTTACCCCCTTGTGACTCTAAATCTCAGGTGAAAATTGCCATTTTGACCTCCCTCTACAAAATAGTAGATTTCTCAGTAAATATTAATCAATGACATTTAATATTTTGGCCTTCTTCACTATACATGTCTGTCTGTCTTTAGAATAAATTTGAGCAGGAGAGCTCTGGTTGAGTTTAGACTAAACCACCCAAGTTTGTTTGTTCTGACTTTTTCTCCGTGAGGAAGGGTGAGAGGCACGGCACCGTCTGACTTGACACAGGACAGGTATTCGTCACATCCTGTGCTCAACTCGCCATAATGCTGCACAAGTAGATCCACTGGATAGGGTTTCACTTGAAAGACGACATTTGACACCGTTAATAACATGGCCTTTTAATTTCATGATCTCACATATGGCACATTTTTCAACATTGCTAAATGACTTCATTAGCACTATTGATTATGGCAGAACTGCGTTTATGTGACGGTTGACAGTCTGACTGGATACTAAACAGTAGCACGAAAGCATGTTTGCTTGCAAAACAAACCTTTAAAAGTCCCTTTAAAATAATCAGTTATAGAAATGCTTGCATAATCAGTTTTTAGGAATGCTCTTAGAAAGTCTGTCCTTACCTTTAAAACTATTCTCCAGTTTAGAGTTGGATTCCATTTTGATAGCTGTTCGACCTTTGACTGTTTCTCAACAAACGTGCGCCATCTAGTGACTATAAAGTATGAAGAAGATAAATAATTCAGTAATATTTTACAGTCCAGACGTCTTCGTGGATACATAGGCCTAGACAGAACTTTAATGACTGAAATTCAGCGTTTTATAGTCTGTTATCGAATGTATCATTATAATCCTTATCACCAGGATTTATTTTGGTCCTCAAACACAATTTTTTTTTTAAATAAATAACTTACATATTAACCAAAAAAGGCATAGGCTGAAGCCTTAGCTTATTTTACCTTTTGAAGTGTCACCTTCAAGTATTACATATACAAATAATTCATTTTTGAGTGAAGTATTATGTTTATCATTTTGGAAAGTAAACTACACCTTAATTCCTTGTCATGTTTTTTTACAAAGACATACAGAGACATGTTAGACAAAACTGTATTCGTTGTATATAAATATATTAAAATATTATAAATTAATGTTTAAAGGTCTTAAAGGGATTATTAATACAGTTGAAGTCAAAAGTTTACATACACCTTGTAGAATCTGCAAAATGTGAATTATTTTAAATAATAGGGATCATACAAAAAATTATTTAGTACCGACCTGAATAAGATATTTTTATATTATTTTTAGTTCACAAGAGAAAAATAATAGTTTCATTTTTGAAAATGACCCTGTTCAAAAGTTTATATACGCTTGATTCTTAATTCTTTATTATCTGAATGATCCACAACTGTTCACTGTTCTTCAGAAAAATCCTTTAGGTCCCACAGATTCTTTGGTTTTTCAGCATTTTTGTGTATTTGAACCCGTTCCAACAATGACTGTATGATTTTGAGATCCGTATTTTCACACTGAGGACAACTGAGGGACTCATATGCAACTATTACAGAAGGTTCAAACGCTCACTGATGGTTCAGAACGATACACAATGCTTTATGAGCCGGGGTGTAAATTTTTTGAAAAACTTTTTTTTGTATTTTGCCTAAATATTTATTTCTAAATATATGTATTTTTTATTTAGTACTGCCCTTCAGAAGCTACAGAAGATACTTACACGTTACCCAGAAGACAAAATAAATTGAATTTACTCTGATCTTCAAATTAAAAAAAGTTTTCAGCCCCCTGGCTCTTAATACATTGTGTTTTCTTTTGAAGCATCAGTGAGCGCTTGTATCTTCTGTAATAGTTGCATATGAGTCTCTCAGTTGTCCAGTTGTATGAAAAGATGCATCTCAAAATCATACAGTCATTGTTGGAAAGGGTTCAAATACACAAAAATGCTGAAAAACCAAATAATTTGTGGGACCTAAAGGATTTTTCTGAAAAACAGCAGGCAGTTTAACTGTTCAGGATAAACAAGGGAAACAAACAAACTGAACAACTATCACTAAACAACAACAACAACAAAACACAACACAGCTGTGGATCATTCAGGTAACAACACAATAATAAAAAGGGTCATTTATTATAAATTCAACTATTATTTTCTTTTGTGGACTATGTGTAAACATCTTTTATGTGAAATATCTTATTCAGGTCAGTACTAAATAAAAAATAACATGCATTTTATATGATCCCTTTTATTTTGGTTAAAAAAAATAACATTTTGCAGATTCTGCAAGGTGTACTTTAAACCTTTGACTTAAACTGTAAGTGTGCCTGTTCTCTCTGCCACCTTCCTCTATTAAATTAAGCATTTAAGGTTACAAAACTACGGAGCCCCTTACGTCACCTGTAGAAGAAAAATAATTAATCTGTGGGGACGGTTTTGCAATTCGTTCCCTCAGTTTATAAACCGTACCCACGAATTCTTAAACTGTTCCCTCGGTTAAATAAATCGTGCCCACGAATTTCCAATCCGTGCGCTCAGATTTTGTAAACCGTACCCTCGGATTTTGAATCCGTGCCCACAAATTCATAATCCGTGCGCACGCTTTAGCAATCCGTTCCCACGGGTTTTAAATTGTACTCACGGTTTTTTGGCCCCGATCAGTAGAAACAGTAGTATAAGCTGTTTACGTCATAATACTTAAAATAGTAATTATTATTTTAATTTATAGGCTAAATAAATGAGTGCACAAATGTGTTTGTTTATTCTTAACATGTAGACTCATTTTGGCGATTTTATGATAATCTTTTCACCCAGAGTTAGATGCATGCTTCACTGTTAATGTAATTATTAAATATGTAATACTGTATATTACATTGCATTTAGTTTGAGAGCAAAGTAATGACACATAACCTGTACATTATTTGTTTCGTTAATTTACCATGATTCGCACTTACAAAACTTCATCTTTTTAGTGTTTATTTTACATTAATAACCAATAGATAATAGGATAACAATAACCAATAGGATAAAACACAGGTGTGGTGTTTTAGCAGCTAATCTGTTAGTGATTAATATAAAATAAACGCTATCCATGGTCTCATATAGCCTACTATGAGAAAATAAAGTTTAATAAATGCAATACAATGCATCCAGCACCTATAAACAGGTTGCCTGGTTGAATTTGGGGGCGGGGCCACAAATCCATGAGTCCAGTTTACAAACCCGTGGGAACGGATTGCTAAAGCGTGCGCACGGATTATGAATTTGTGGGCACGGATTCAGAATCCGAGGGTACGGTTTACAAAATCTGAGCGCACGGATTGGAAATTCGTGGGTACGGTTTGTTAATCCGTGGGCACGATTTATTAAACTGAGGGAACAGTTTAATGAATTCGTGGGTACGGTTTATAAACTGAGGGAACGAATTGCAAAACCGTCCCCACGGATTAATTATTTTTCTTCTACAGGTGACGTAAGGGGCTCCGTACAAACCACATTCAGTAAATTACAATGTTGGCCAAGACCATTTCCAAAAGCGACTGTCCAGCATTTATAATGTCCACAAGATGGCAACAACATCATATAAATGTGAAACACATGCAGGGGAAAACAAAATGCATTGAAGGCTTTTTAGACAAACATGTTTTGAGGCACATTCCTTCCCTGCAAAACATGTTTTAACAACAAATAGGACAATAAATGTTTGAAAAAAAAAAAACTAAGAGCAAATTCATGGTCAGTGATATTGATTTTTTTCTTTACATTTCTTTACAAATTTCACCAACAATATTAGGGTTTTATGCAATGCAAGTGCACAATTCTTTGTACTGACTTCCTATTTGACCTTGTTTTACTACACTTTACTACACTTACAACTGCAGCCAAATTACAGTACACTCTAAATCTCTCCTGCTATAGAAACTGCATTCTGCATCCGTTTTTTTCCCGTCTCCCTTCATCTCCATTACCCGTAAACCACCGACTTCCCACTGAGAAATTGCAGACATTTCTAAAATTCCTTTCACTAGGAAAGGCTAGCTTGGATTGTTAAATATGCTTTCGTAAAGCTGAGAGTTTATCCTCAAAAGGGATTGACTGTCACTCTGCTGTTGAACCGCCGAGGATATTCGGCATCAGAGCAAATATTGCAGCAAAGCAACACTTTAAATGCAAAACACCTATGCGGCTTCTGTTTAAGATGTAAAACAGGATCTAGCTTTGCATGTCAGTGAGTTTCACACTTGTTTTTCTTCCTCGCTTTGTCATCAACCTGTTTGTGTAACCCATGCGGGATTCCTTAGGTGTCTTCAATCTGTGTCACATGATCAGACCTTACAAGAGGATTATGACATTGGTTTGGCTATACTGAACCCTGGCCTACTTTGTAACCTATGAAAGATGTCTTTCTCAGTTGTCTAGACTAGATGTACGGTCAACTAATGGCCAGCATTCATGTTTTCGTACCATAAGTATTGCATTTATAGAAATTTTTAAGCAGGTAAAATGGTAACTTTGATAAATAAATTAGTCTTATTCTGTACATGAAGTTAAGAGGATTTTAATTATTTTATTATTGTTTTTTATTTATAAATGTAAGTAAATCACATTTAATACAAGCAATTAAACTAATATAAAAGAAACAGTTGCTTTTAAAGAAAATACACTACCAGTCAAAAGTTTTTGAACTGTAAGATTGTTAATGGTTTTCTGCTCACCAAGCCTACATTTGTTTGATCCAAAATACAGCAAAAGCAGTAACATTGTTAAATATTTTTACTATTTAAAATTACATTTCTATTTGAATATAAATTAAAATGTAATTCATTCCTGTGATCAAAGCTAAATTTTCAGCATTATTACTCCAGTCTTCAGTGTCACATGATCCTTCAGAAATCATTCCAATATCCTGATTTGCTGTTCAAGAAACATTTATTATTGAGTACATTTTTTTCAGGATTCTATGATGAATAAAAAGATCCAAAGATCAGCATTTATTTTTTAGACGGATAATATATAAATTAATTATTTTATTTAGCAAAGGTGCTTTAAATTGATCAAAAGTGATGATAAAGACATTTATAATGCTACCAAAGATTCTAAACCTTCTATTCATCAAAGAAACCAGAAAAAATTCTACTCAGCTTTTTTTTTACATAATAAAGTTTTTGAGCCACAAATTCAGAATATTAGAATGATTTCTGAAGGATCGTTTGACCGGAGTAATGATGCTAAAAATGCAGCTTTGAAATCACAGGAATAAATTACATTTTAAAATATATTCAAATAGAAAACAGTTATTTTAAATAGTACAAATATTTCAAAATTGTACTGTTTTTACTGTACTTTGGATCAAATAAATGCAGGCCTGGTGACTTCTTTAAAAACATTAAAAATTCTACAGTTCAAAAACTTTTGACTGGCAGTGTATTCCAGCAAAGAAGCTCAGTCACTAGATGCCGGATATGTACTATAGTAAATACATGGTTGGTAATCTGAAGCTCAGGAGGAACTGCTAATAGATAATTCCTGCTAAGCTTTTTAGTGGCAACACAACAATCCAATTGATGAATCAAGGTTCATGCCATCCAAAAGAAGAGCTGAACTGTGTATTGCCTGACTGCTGCACTTACAATGAACTCTTACCAAATGACTCAGTTTTATCATTTTCTTGCAGAAACACTGTTTATAAGGTCAAAATGAGGTATTGTACAAAAAAAAAAACCCGAGAGAGATTTGTTTTTCATTCGCCGTATTGCAGCAAACACATTCTCTGGGAAGTTTTCCCCCCTTAAAATGTTTACCCAAACAGCCCAGACATAAGGAATGTCTCAACTGTTATTTACAAAAGAGGAGGAAGTGAATACTTGATGGTCAGTGCTCATCTGGCTCCTGGTTTTTGGGGGTGATAACAATAATGATTGTGATCAAACCAAGCTGCTCTGTGTGAAAAACAAATTGTTGCACCCCTCCTTCAGGAATCTTTTCTTTTTCTAACTGTAGCTGTTCACCCGAACATAATTGTCGCCCTCTCCTCCAAATTCCTTTTCCTGTCTGGGCTTAGATAAAATGAGAAACAAACAGTTTGTCATCACTATTGTCAGTGGTAAACATGCTTATTTCCACTTGACTGCCAGCCTGAAATGAAACTAAAGGAAAGGTAGTCTGGGTGGAACGTGAAACGGCACGAGGACAAATTCATATGGACAGAAAGAGTATCAAGGGAGTGCTTTTTCTTTTTCTAACAGTAGCTTTACAGGGGCTTAACTTTGTTTTGTCAGGACAGAGGTAATCTGGGGTGCTATCCTTGTGTTTAAGCTTTGTTGTGAGGATAAAACGTATTTTGATTTTTTTAAAAAGATGTATGATTATAAAACAGGAATGTGGGCTGCTTATTCTTATGTTAGCAAAATGAGTCCTTTACATGTTACACAATATATGCTCTTTAATTAGTCTGGGATCTTTCAACAGTCTTACCATTGAATTTGCAGTGAGAACTGATCCTTTTCTCTGTAGTGTTGAAGAATTGTTGTACAAATGATGTGGAATTGAAACCATCTGTGAACATACTAAGGATCTGTTTGTTGCCCAATGAGACATGAGACATGATAAATGCTGCATTTTGACATTTGGAGGCGCCAAACACAAACTTGCAGATTAGAAGATACAAGGTCAAGGCGATTTCCAAAGCTAGAATGAATTCAGCTAAGTAGTGCTCACAACTCTGAATGCTGTCTAAGTGAAATACTATATTTTTGGATCCATAATTTTATATAAAATAAAATAATATTAAAATGTGAAACTCAAAAATAGATTTAAATGAATATAGGTTACGTTGTAGACCTTCATATCTAAAATTAATACATTTCAATGTAATACCTCACATTTATATGCTGCAGAATTCACAATTTGCAGACCATTTTAAGTTTACTCGAATAAAACCGACTGGAAATTTAAACGCGTAAATCTAAAACTGATTGAAATGTGTTTTAAGTTTGTTTAAACACTTAAATAGGCTTTTATTTAGCATTTTAAAACATTATTAATATATTCCATTTTTAATAATAAAGTTACGTTCTGGTAATGTTGAACAGTGATGACTCCGCATCATCACGACCGAATGAATGGATTGTAATTGCAAAGCCGTTCCGTCTCTATGAATGAAATTCTACATCGGATTTTACTTTTAGCTGACAAGACTATATGTCATTGGCAAAATATGTGCACTGCTAAAATGTGGAGCTGGGTGATATTTTGAATATAGAGGATTGATTACAAATCGTTATCGTTGTAGATGTAAACGGGGTGAATATAAGGTTATAAAAAAATCATTCGTTTTAAAACCTTTATCAATATATATCATTTAACAGCTCCATGTACCAGAGACGACGTGCTACGCCTTCCAGCGTTAATTGAATTGGAATAGAAATAAGTAGCGTACTAAATTAAGGGCTATAATTATTTTATCTGAACATACACATTAAATTCGCTTTACTCACACTGTGTTTAATCTGATGTTTATGAAACTCGGATTGCATCTTAAAGGGCCAGTGCACTTGGATTTAATAATATTCAATCCGTTTTCTTGGAAATTATTAATATGGTACCGTTAACACGTCCTGAGTAGCTAACACAGCCGATATTATGTGGTATTTTCTTGTTTCTTGTGGTATTTTCTTGTTGTGGTGGATCTTATTTTTTCATACCTGCCTCTCCTATTGTTTCCTAATTAAAGGTTATGCATATACTTCCTTCCATGAGTGTTTATTTCATAATACATAATAGATTTGTGATTTTAGGTTTTAAATTCTTTTTTTATTGCGTACAGTCACATGTTTTCACTTTTGTATTTTATGGAGAAACAGCAAAGGAAATAGCTTAGGAAATATGATACAAATATAAACATATGTCAAGTCAGGCACATCACATCTATACACTACCAGTCAAAACATTTTTGAACAGTAAGATTTTTTAATGTTATTTAAAGAAGTCACTTCTGCTCCCCAAGCCTGCATTCATTTGGCCCCAAATACAGTAAAAGCAGTAATATTGTGAAATATTTGTGCTATTTAAAATAACTGCTTTCTATATGAATATATTTCAAAATGTAATTTATTCCTGTGATCAAAGCTAAATTTTCAGCATCATTACTCCAGTCTTCAGTCTCACATTTTGTTTTGGAGTAATGATGCTAACAATTCAGTTTTGAAATCACAGGAATAAATTACATTTGAAAATATATTTAAATAAAAAAGTTATTTTAAATAGTAAAAATATTTCAAAATCTTACTGTTTTTGCTGTACTTTAGAACAAATAAATGCAGGCTTGGTGAGCAGAAAAGACTTCAAAAAACTTTAAAAATCTTTAAAAATGTATATACGGTAGCAATATAAAATAAAGTTCTACAAAAGACAAGTGTTATTATTCAATTATAATAATATTTTTATTAAAATATGATCATTCTTTTGATAATATAATGACAAAAATAGTTTTAAATGAACAAGAAATGATCTAGATGTACAATGCTGTGATTGATGCTGTAGTACATGTAGAAATGATGAACAAATTTAGTTTATATACATGACAGCTAGATATATCTATCTCAAGCTTTTTTTTTTTTTTTTTACAGTTGTCGGTTTTTCAATGAAAGAGATTGTTTAGAAATATCTGAATTAATTTAATGATGATTCCACATATTTTATTTCTGTAACTTATGACTATTCATATATTAATGAAATGACAGACAATGAAAACATTATGACAGACCTAGTATTAGCATATAGCCTAACTATGTAAGCAAGTGTGTGTACTTTCGTTAAAACAATAACAACAACAAACAACAAATTCCTGTCACCTTGACTTTTGAGATCAAATGGTGTTCTGGCGCCTACAGGGTTGGTCCAGTGCTCCAGTCCATGTTTTGACATTCTCTCATGCTTGGTGTGTTTCTCTGTGAGAGAAGCCGAGTCTTGTTTACAGCGGTGATTCTACTGAACGGACACCGTCAGAAGAGTCGCGGAGGAGTCCGAACGCCGCCGTGGAGACTCGAGAATCAAACACTAGGCTCTGAAGCTATTTATATCAAACAGTTCGTGATTTTTTACGGCGCGGAAAACCAAAAACCCACGCTCGGGAGCTGCTCATTTTTGCACCTCGACAAAATGATTTTTTTTCCTACCGCAAAACAGACCGACCGTGAGAGCGCGTGAAGACGGTAGGGGAGGGTGAGCAGTTGGTGAAACCATTTTTGTCCTGGCGGATATTTTGGATCGAGCCCTGTCGGGAGGCTTTCATTCATACAGAAACAAGCTATCCGAGTCGTCAAGCTCTTTGAACGTGACCTCAAAATTCCTCCATACATCAGCATAGCGCAGTTCATCACACTGGCATAGGCACATTCGCATAAGGTGTTTTTGTCGGAGGAGAAACCGCTCGTTTCGCTGGCCGTACTGCGCGTCCCTCTCGGGTTTTCAAGAAATGGAGGCTGAAGATGCAGATTATCGCTCGAGTGAAATTCGTGGCTCCGACACGATTGCATCATTTAATTGCTGGCAGGAATAACAGAATGTTTTAATTGATCTTAATGTTTCCACTACAGGAAAATTATACAATTATTGCCAGATATCTTTTATCGAGTCCCTCCTCGCCTCCCGTTATCTTCACGGGTAAAGGAACTATCTGCTCATCCAAAGCGGATTCTTCTGGACTTTTTGCTTGCTTACAAGAAGGAGCGTCGCGTTTTCCTGCGGTTTCGTCTTTTTGTTTTTTGGAAAACTGATTTTTAGGAATGAGATCTGGAACAGCCAGGGATGTTTGGACCTTATTTTGGGGTCCTGTGCTGTTTCTCTCCACCATCTGCCTGTGGTCTGCGCATGGAGAAGGTAATTCAGGATTGTTTTGTATTCTAATACGAAAATATATCGGAATTTTCCTGTAGCCTTGTATTATCAAATCCTTGCTTCAGTCTCCTCAAGGTGTTTATGCACTCACGTCAAGCGTGAGTTTACCTGCATGGTGTTCAGGTATAGACATTCAAGGGGCCTAGAAACACACGACCCAATTTATTAGTGATTTATGACCTCCTACTACCACTACATTTGACAATTTCCCTCAGACTAACGCTAAACTTTATTTTTTTTCCGTCCTGATGTCTCTAGGCCCATCAGTTAATTGTCGTGACATCGGATGTGTTGTGAGTCTAGTGTGCTTTATGAATTATTCATAAGCTGGATCACGTTGGTATTTAGAAGCTACGTGAGAATTGCCTTATATAAAGCATTTGCCTGTATAATATTTTTATTTTAGGCCAGATTTAGTACAAACAGGCAATAAGGCTAAACGTTACTCGGTCATATTAGGATTTGCTGATTCTGTCGAGCATCACGCAGTGAAGTAAAGGTGACTGTACACTGACCATGTGCTTGTTTTACGTTTCACAATGTCCTCAGGAGGGTCATACGGGGTGTTTTGTAACACATTTCGTTTTATTGTCTCTCATACTGTCTTTGTGTATTACGTTTAATTAGAATGTTCACATATTTGTTTGTTAGAAATTATTTAAAGTAAACTAAGTAGTTGTAATCTGAAGTGTGTAAATTAATGTTAAAGTCCAAGAGACCGGCTATAGAAATTTTCCTGCTTGGATTTGTATTGTACTAAAATATATTTGTGACCCTGAACCACAAAACCAGTCTTAAGTGGCATGGGTATATTTGTAGCGATAGCCAAAATTCCATTGTATGGGTGAAGATTATCTATGCCAGAAATTTATGCCAGAAGACCATGTTCCATGAAGATATTTTGTCAATTTCCTATTGTAAATATATCAAAACTTAATTTTTGATTAGTAATATGCATAAGATCTTTATTTGGACAACTTTAAAGGTGATTTTCTCAATAATTCGATTTTTTTTTTTTTGCTACTTTTAGATTCCAGATTTTCAAATAGTTGTATCTCAGTGAAATATTGTCCTATTCTAACAAACCTTACATCAATGGAAAGATCACAGTTGTAAAATTATGACAGGCTCATGTCTTATGACTGGCTTTGTGGTCCAGGGTCACATTTGTTCAGAAATAATTAATGTGCTGTCCCATAACTTTGTCAGTTTCAACTCTAAATGGTCATATTTGACCTGGACCACAAAACAAGTCATAAGGGTCAAATATTTGAAATTAAGATGTATACATAATCTAAAACTGAATAAATAAGCTTTTCATTGATGTATGGTTTGTTAGGATAGGACGATGTTTGGCCGAGATACAGCTATCTAGAATCTGAGGGTGCAAAAAAATCTAAATATTAAGAAATCGCCTTTAAAGTTGCCCAAATTAAGTTCTTAGCAGTGCGTATTACTAATAAAAAAAGAGATTTACGGTAGGAAATTTACAAGATATCTTAATGAAACATGCTCTTTACTTAATATCCTAATGATTTTTGGCATAAAAGAAAAATGTATAATTTTGACCCATACAATGTACAATATACCTGTGCAACTTATGACTGTTTTTGTGGTCCAGGGTCGCATATTTTATAGCAAATTAAACCAGAGAACCTGCTAATTCAGATGATACCAAATTTGTTCAACTTGTTTATTTTTAAACCACAATTTTTGTACTTTCTTACCTCGGAGTAGATTTTGATTTTATGATTATGCTAGAGAATTGATAAGGCTTAAAGGTACAGTTCAGCAAAAATGAGCATTCTGTCATCATTTACTGACCCTGTTTGGCTTTCTGTCTTCCGTGGATGACAAAAAAGGGACATGTAAAGCAGAAAGTCAGTCTCGGTCACTATTTACTTTCAGTGTATGAGAAAGATGCACTGAAAGTAAATGGCGACTGAGGCTGTCAGCCACTTACATCTCCTTTTGTGCTCCACAGAATAGCGCTACTTAAATGTTATAAACATTAGAGAATGGGATAAAAAGTAAGTAAATTTCCTACTTCACGGTCGATCTGTCTTTTTCAAAATGAGCGAATGATTCGTTGGCTGAGAGACTGCAGTGTCAGAGCATTCTGGCTAACTGAATTGAGCCTCTGTCACGGTCACAGCACATGATAAGAGATGATCCGATAGAAAACCTAACCTTACAGTCAAGACGGCAAACCTGAAAATGAAATAAATCCCTGTCATTTGCCTTATCAGCTGAATTTGGGCTGAAATGTTTATGTGAAAACAAAATACCCAACCCACAGGGTTGAAATTGTTTGTAAATGTGGATATCACAAATTGTTTTACACTTTTAGACTTAGTGATTTGTTATTTTTGGAAGGAGTTTCTCCAGTGGCTTTTGCGTAATGTATGATTTTGTTCATTTTTCTGTATTTACACACATAAATATGTTTCTTTCAAGTCAGGATGGCAGTAATTTATATGATTAAAAGTCTCATGAGAAAGGAGTATGATAACAATATGTTATTCCTGCTGTGAATTTTCACATCTTTCCATAGTTTGAAGTCATCTTGTGCTTGTAGGTGGATGTATTTGTGATGTTTTTGCAGCTTTAGTGTCATCAAATGCCTAATTGTGATTGTGTGGGGGCTGCATTGTGGCATAATGAAGGTGGTCCATTCTTTGGTTTAAACTCGCATTTACATTCAAAAGGAGTTAGGATGTAATTGAAGGCCATTGACCGGAGTGGCCAGTCCCACATCCAGGCCACTGTGAATGTCAGGGGGGTCTGTTTCTCAGCACCCTGCGGAGACCAGCAGCACTGGCCCTTTAGAGAGAGGGTTGTGTGGGGGGTAAGCTCTCACTCCTGGACTCCATCATTGCATTGTCCCGTGTGTCTCTGTCTCATAAAGTGTGTTGCAAAGACACTCGACTGACACACTGACCTCAATCAGCGCAAAACCGGTTTCATATCTGTCTACTCTTGGGTTTGGGTCCATTTGTCCAGTTCGATTTGCTACTTCCTGAGGGTTGTTTAGAAATGAAAAGTTTCGTTTAGGCTGGGTATGATTAAATAAGAATAGAAACAAATTGTAGGATGTTAGTTTACAACAGTTAAATAATTGAGGGTTATAAAGAAGATAGTTGCTTTGGTGATTGGATGTTTTCAGTAGGGATGCACTGATGTAAAATTTTTAGCCAATATCTATAATATTTATTATTTACTGGCAATAATATTATCAATAACAATAATGTCTATTATTCAAATCGATTAATTGCGATTAATTGACTATTTTGGATGCGATTAATCGTGATTAATCAATTTGAGCCCTAATTTAGAATAATTGTTATTGATTTGTTTTGTATTGAAAATGTCTGAAATTAATATTCTATAATGTGACCCTGGAGCACAAAACCAGTCAATGGAGGAGTAGCCAACAATACATTGTATGGGTCAGAATTATTGATTTTTCATTAGGATAATTACTAAAGATCATGTTCTATGAAGGTATTTTGTAAATTTTCTACTGTAAATATATCAAAACCTAATTTTTGATCAGTAATATGCATTGCTAAGAACTTAATTTGGACAGTTTTAAAGGGAAAAATCAATATTTAGATATTTTTATTTTAGATTCCAGATTTTCAAATAGTTGTATCTCAACCAAATATAGTACTATCCTAACAAACCATACATCAATGGAAAGCTTATTTATTCAGCTTTCAGATGATGATAAACCTCCATGTCAAAAAAAATTACTGTTATGACTGGTTTTGTGGTCCAAGGTCTCATATTTTGTTAACTTATAAATGAAGTACCACCAACCACAAAACTAAAATCAGTCATCTAAAATTGTTTAAAAGTAAATTTGCGTTCAATGATATAATTTACATTATGAAACTATTTATTTTGAGATTTGCTGAAGTGTACAGTTAAGTGTTATTTAGTTATTAGAGTTTTAAGTGCCTATATTATATGCATTTACAGGTCTATACACTGGTATTCAAAAGTTTAAGATTTTTTTTTTATATAAATCTCTTGTGCTCATCAAAGTTACATTTATTTGATTTGACAAAACAGTAATAATATAAGATATTATTGCAATTTAAAACAACAGTTTTCTATTTGAATATACATTAAAATCTAATTTATTTCTATGATGCAAAGCCGAATTTTCAACTGCCGTTACTCCAGTCTTCAGTGTTACAAAGTCCTTTAGAAATCATTTTAATAATGCTAATTTATTATCAATGTTGGAAACAGTTGTGCTTTCTAATTTTTTTTTGGAATCGGTGACATTTTTTAGAATGCTCTGATGAATAAAAAGTTTAAAAGAACAGCATTTATTCAAAATAGAAATATTTTCTAATAATATAGATCTTTCCTATCACCTTTTATCTTTTTAACACATTCTTGCTGAATAAAAGTATTAATTTCTTTTAAACAAAGAAATTTTCTGACCCCAAACTTTTAACGCTAGTGTATACTTCTAAGTAAGTGCTTTTTCAAATAAATGCAGTTCTTAACATTTTTCTCATCAAAGAATCTCAAAAAAAGTATCACAGGTTCCAAACAAATATTAAGCAGCACAACTGTTCCCAACATTGATGATAAATCATCATATTAGAATGACTTCAGAAGGATTAGAATGATTTCTGAAGGAAGACTGGAGCAATGATGCTGAAAATTCAGCTTTGCATCACAGGAATAAATTCTATTTTGAAGTATATTAAAAAAGAAAAAACACTATTTTAAATTGCAATTCTATATTAAAAATCTATCTATCTAATCTACCTATCTAATCTATCTCACTCACTTCAGGCTTATTGCATACTTATTCCTATATAGAGTAGAACGTTTATAAAATATTCCATCCTAAATTAATGGCCATGCCCTATTGGGATGTCCTCTTTGGTCTTTTTTCATCCTGTTCTGTTTAAAAATCTGGTAAGGCTAATAAAATGTAATTTAGCCTCCTTTCAAGTTTTACCACAGTAAACTTTCCATGCCACTTCTTCCAAGTATATGGCAAACAAGCCTCCATGGTTCATTGAAAAAGAGAGGGGCGAGCGAGAGGAGAAACATGAGGTTTGAAAATAGAACATGTAAAAATACACGGCGAGGGGAAACAGACTTGGTTTTGTTGATTTGAAGAGTAGCGAGTTTGTGAACTGTTTTATTGGGCTTTAGCCGTTCACACGGACAGCCTCCGGACAGCCTGGCGGCGGAGCGCGAGTCATTGCGTTTGCTGCTGTCGGACACTGACACACGCTCAGACTTTCAAAAAAAGTCCCAGCGAGAGTCCTGAGATGTGGCTAAAACTCAAGATTAAAAATGCATTATCCTGTAACACCTACTCCCACATTCAGCCTTGAATTCTCACAGGCCTCCTTGTGTTGTATCTGCAGTTATGACTGTATCCATTGCCTATGAAAAACAGGAGAGAAATGTCTGTCACCGAGGTGAAACATTCTGTAAAGAGCAAATAGTGGGTGAACTTTAAGTCTTTGACTTCATATGTGATAGCCCACCTTTGCCTACTTCAGTTTGTGGTATTCAGTATTCTGGTGTTGCTCATTCTTTTCGTGACTGAGGGCGCCTACGTGCTAGAGTTTTCGCTGCGTCAGATCATGTTGACTTCAACAGGGATGGTTTGTGTAAGTTTCAGGAATGAATTTCAAACTTCTCTGCCTCTTTCCACAGCACATCCTACTCATCATGGGTCTCTTCCTATGACTCAGATGTGCGCCGTAGTGACCAACGCTAGTCTTCCTCTCTTTCTTTATGTGTCCCCATCCCATGTTCTGGCTCTGCTGAGTTGTGCTTCATCCTCAGTGTGGGAGCGTTCGTGCCT
>NC_133371.1:29806431-29890594 GCF_049309525.1 Garra rufa
TACTTTCTTGAAAAACTTCCAGCGGCCAGAACTCTGACCAGGGAGGTGAACGCAGTGTGGGTCAGTGTGTATACACTATAGTGCTGATAAGGATTGCATACAACTTCATGTCTTAAATGCTCGAACTATCCCTTTAAGACCTAAATGTATCATCATGAGCCGCAGGGTTTAATTTGATTTTGTCTGTGTATGTTTTTTTACTCTCAAAGCCGTGGATCCCATTGACTGCCATTATATGACTGATAGACTGCAATGGTTTGAGTTAAAAATCTTTGTTTGTGTTCTACTGAAGAAACAAAGTCACCTACATCTTGGATGCCCAGGGAGTACGCAGATAGACATCAAATTTTCACTTTTGGGTGAACTATCCCTTTAAGATTTGAGGAAAACATTCCAGCATTTTTCTCCATATAGTGGACTTCAGTTGGGATCAGTGGGTTGAAGATCCAAAATTGTTTCAGTGCAGCTTCAAAGGGCTCTGCATGATCCCAGCTGAGGAATAAGGGTCTTCTCTAGCAAAACGATCTGTCATTTTCTTAAAAAAAAAGAGAAATGTAAAAAAAAAAAAAGTTTATCCACAAATGCAATCTTGCACTAGCTCTGCAGTGTGCATCTATAACTTCATGCGTTATGTAATCACATTGGAAAGGTCATGCGCGGTTCAAAACGTCCAACATCGTTCTTTTACTTTTTTTTTGCAAAGGGCGTTTGATTTTTCTTACCCTCTAATTCAACAAAGTGGAAAAAAGAGATGTAACAGACACACATCTGGCTGATACCGAAAATTAATTTTATTTATGGTCGATAACCGTTAAAGTATCCAAAATTATAATTCTACAGTATTTTGTCTAAATAAATTATAAATTTAAACTAAAGCTAATCATTTTAAATGCTGCTAGTCAAATTAGGCATCACAGCATTATATTGTACAGTATGAAAAACTGAGATTTGCTTAGATTACATTACATTACAACAGTGTAATATCCAATATCAATGATATGGATAAATTAAAAAAAGATTTTTAATATCACATAATAAGACATATTTGACCTAGGACCACAAAACCAGTCATAAGGGTCAATTTTGCAAATTTATACATGTACACAAATTGAGGTTTATACATAATTTGAAACCTGAATAAATAATCTTTCCATTCATTTGAATATCTGGAATCTAAGGGGGCAAAAAAAAGTAAATATTAAAAAAAGAAAAATGTATATGTCTTTTAACCACAAATGCACATCTTTTACTAGCTCTGCAATGCGTGTCTATGACTTCATGGATTACGTAATCACATTGGAAAGGTCACACACAGTTCAAAGCTGTGTGAAGTCGAGCTAGTGTGAGATAAGCATTTGTGGTTAAAAAGTTTATATATTTTTTTAAAAAGGACATAATTTCACTAGATAAGACCCTTATTCCTCGGCTGGGATTGTGTAGCGCCCTTTGAAGCTGCATTGAAACTGCAATTTGGACCTGAAGTCGACCTTGAAATCTTGGAATGTTTTCCTCAAAAACCTTCATTTCTTTTCGCCTGAAAAAGAGACATGAACATCTTGGATAACATCGGGGTGAGAATATCAGGAAATTGTTATTCTGGAAGTGACCTTATCACCAGGATCAAATGATCATATAAGACAAAATAACTTTGGAAGTAACCATAGCATGCATTCAATAGCAAACTTTCATTTGGAAGACCATTTGAGTAGCGTCACCTTCCCATAGTGCCCTTCAAGGCTGCAAAAAGGCTGTTTGGAATTTGACCAGGGTTTAAGCGTCACCAGCCAGACGTCTTTCAACATGCACTTATAGGCTGTGCATTTCCTGCACCTTCTTGCGGAAAACAACAAAACGCTGACATTTAGAGTTAATTCCTCTTTTTTGGCCCGATTTCAAAGAGCGCTTTGCATTAGGGCTCTGTGATGGGGGTATTGAGTCAGCCCTGCAGTAAGGGGGCACAGGGGAGCATGACCAAGATCCTGGTTTGTTCTCCGCAGCGCTCGCACCTGCCACCTCAACTGCTGTTTAATCCCCCACATGCTGGAAGTCATCTGACCACTGGTCTGGTGCTACACTTCCCTTCAATGGCCCTCACTTCAAAAGCACAAGCTCATATGTCAGAGCCCAACTAGAAATACAACACCTCTGGCCCCCCTTCGCATGCTCAGCTAGCAAAACTCGGCCTGAAAGATGGAACAACATGGTATGTTGCTGAGGCAGAGGTTTACGAAAGATAGGGGTCAAGTAAAAGTGCAGAAATACGGACGCGCGGGGCGGCAAGCATCTTTTAAAAACTTAAAGGGATAGTTCACCCAAAAATAAATTCTGTCATTAATTACTTACCCTTATGTTGCTACAAACAAACAAACAAACGAGTTTGAACCAGAATATACAGATGATGAACTAAGAGAGATAAACGTTCTATTATGCATGCGTCGTGGTACTCTTGTGAATGGTGGCTGAGACTCACACGGAAGAGAAATAAAGTCAAATAAAGTTGTTATATTTGTTTTCTTTGCACACAAAATATTCTCATAGCTTCATAAAATTCTGGTCGAACGACTGATGTCACATGGACTATTTTAACAATGTCTTTACTACCTTTCTGGGCCTTGAATGTTTCAGTGTTTATGCAGGTATAATAAGCTCTTGGATTTAATCAAAAATATGTTTATTTGTGTTCCTAAGCTGAGCGAAGGTCTAATAGGTTTGGAATGACACGAGGGTGAGGAATTAATGACAGAATTTTCATTTTTGCGTGAACTATTCCTTTAAGCTTTCTAATTCAACAAAGTGAAAATAAGAGGTGCAACAGATACAAATGTGGCTGATACTGATTAGCTGATGCCAATAATTATTGTTATGGTTTGTGTTATGGTTGATAACCATTAAGTAGCCACAATTTGAATTCTATGCTGTTTTGTCTAAATAAATTAAAAATAAAAACTAAACTAAAGCTAATCATTTTAAATTCTACAAGTCAATTTAGGCATCACAGCATTATAACGTACAGTATGAAAAACCGACTTTTGCTGAGATTACATTCAACAGTTTAATATCCAATATCAAAAATATGGATACATTTTAAAATTGTAAATTAAATGTTTTTAAAATTAAATGTTTTTTAATTTCAGATAATAAACAATATGGTACCAATACAAAACCATACATTTTTAAGCATTTTTTTTAAGAACTGAATGCTTTTTTTTTATTCAGCAAGTATTGATAATTAAATTAATAAAAAGTGATGTTTATGATATTATAATAGATTAAATGTTGCAAATAAATACTGTTCTTTTTGAACTTCACAGAGTCCTCTGTAAAAATGTATCACAATTTCCACAAAAATATTAAGCTGCACAACTATTTTTCAACATTGATAAAAAGAAGAAATGTTTCTTGAGCGGCAAATCAGCATTTGGAATGATTTCTGAATAAATTAGGTTTGAAAATCTATTACAATTATTCTTTTATATATTTTCATCAAATAAATGTAGCTTTGGTGAGCATAATACACTTATTTCAGAAAGCTCAAAAAGTTTGACTGACCCCAATCTTAGCACAAAAATACTGTATGGGTTAAAATTATAATTTTTCATTCAAAATTCAAAATCATTAGGATATTAAGTAAATATCAGGTTCCATAAAGATATAAATCTCAGTTTTGTAAAAGGTAAAATTTTACAAAACTGAGATATATACATCATATGAAAGCTCAATAAATAAGCTTTCTGTTGATGTATTAGGATTTGTTAGGATGGGACAATATTTGGCCGAGATACATCTATTTGAAAATCTGGAATACAAAGGTTCAAAAAAATCAAAATACTGAGAAAATCACCTTTAAAGTTGTCCAAATTAAGTTCTTAACAATGCATATTACTGATCAGAAATTACATTTTGATAGGTTTACAGTAGGAATTTTACAAATAATCTTAATGTAACATGATCTTTACTTAATTTCCCAATGATTTTTGACATAAAAGAAAAATCTATAATTTTGACCCATACAGTGTATTTTTGGCTATTGCTACAAATATACCCCAACGACTTAAGATTGGTTTTGTGGTCCAGGGTCACATATATATAGTAAATTTCCTACTGTAAATATATCAAAACTTTGATTAGTAAAATGCAGTGCTAAGAACTTCATTTGGACAACTTTAAAAGCAATTTTCTTAATATTTTGATTTTTTTGCACCTTCAGATTTTCAAATAGTTGTTTTTCGACCAAATATCCTATCCTAACAAACCATACATCAATGGAAAGCTTATTAAGCGTTCAGATGATGTATAAATCTCAATTTCATAAAATTGACCCCATGACTGGTTTTGTGGTCCAGGGTCACATTGTTCCAAACAGTCACTCTATGTGACTGCTGTGCACCCTTAAGAGTTCTCACACCTAATGCCCTGCATAGCGATACTTTCAAGTGGATTTGGCTCCTTATCTTGTGAGTAACTGAGCATCAAAAGCAGGAAGAGTTTAATGTCGCCCAACAACGCTCCACCAGAAAACAGTTGAAGTGCGGGAAAACTGCTAAAATTGTGTTGTTTTCCGAGAACGATTACTCAAAGTGGTTTCAGTAACCTCTGATAATCTCTCATAGATATAAATCGGTCCCACAAGGGTCGTCATTTTTTTTTTTAGGTCACTTTAACAGCTGCAATTAAGACGTACTGCAGTGTGGGGCTTTCGGTTTCAAATAAATAGCTGTGTATTTTTTCATTTGGAAATAAGATCTGATGGACGAAGCCACCAGAAGTAAGGATTTTAAGTGGACAATGCAGAAGTCTTGTTTTTCCCTCATCTATCCCAGAGGTCCAGGGATTTCTGTGGATGGCTAGCAAAAGGTTATCAAATGTAAACAGCAGGTGTTGGATTTCCGGCCAGTCTGTTTGTACCATAGTGTGAAAACCACAGTGAATGAAGGACTCTCCTGGGTTACTGTTTGCTTGTGGTGGAAGACACAGTTGAATTTTGCATCTTGGTAGAACAACAGGTGACATGAGCTGAGCTCATAACTTCCCCCTTAGGATTGGCCAGGTAATATGGACTGATTCCTGTTGATTGTAGCTGAATGCAAAGCTGAGCACAATCCTCTTTGGGAAAATGACTGGAGGAGTGAGGACCTTAACACTGCTGTTCGCTGCTGAGGTGCTGTGGGAAGGAAGTGGGAGCTTTCCTTTGTATTATGTTTCTTTTGCTTAAAAAATGCAATAAGGTTTTGTGACCGTTTCAAACACGCATTTACATAATTCCCAGTGTAGCGCTTCTGAGATTTCATTTCAGATGACTGACACAATATTAGTTTTGGCCGGTGTGATGCAAGTAGGTCATAATGACCGTAATTGTCATTTAATCTGCACCCCAGAGGTTGTGATTCGAACAGAATAAGCCACATATGTCCTCACTCATACATCTTGCGGCCAATGAGTGGGGTTCACTTGTGTTTTTGACTACACACAATCTAAACTCAATTTGTTATGGTTTGTTTTGAGTGGTAAGGAACAATTTTCTATTAGAAAGTTGAGACTGACTGATATGTTTTTCCTGACCATTAAAAACCTTTTTTTTTTTTTTATTAAGTGTGTGATGACAAGTAGACTTATCGGTTGGGTAAAAAATATTGATTTCTTGACTTTAATCAATTCTCATTTTTACAAAATTCTTAAATCCCAAGAATCGATTTGTCTAGCCTGTTTTTAGTTCATAAACGAACATTGTAGCTCGCCTCTCATCCAATAAATTGCAATAAGCTTTGTGCTTTGTTACTTTTGATATGAAGAAAAGTCTTAGATTTCCAATTCTATCTGTTTTATTTCAATATTCAAACAATAAATGCCGTCTTGGCACTGTTTAATGTGGAGTGACAGATCGCTTTAGTGCCTCAGTTCAAGAGAAGCGGCAGCGAGAAGCACATGTGAACTGATCATTTTCGCTTTAATACTAGTTATAGCACAAAATAAACATGAATGAATGTCCGAAGGTATGTTAAAAGAAAGACTACAACTTACCGAATCTGTATCCTGTCTCATGTAACTACTAAATCAGTGTTAAACCGTGAAAGATGTCAATATAACAGCTTGTAAACTGTCACCTAATGTCACATTTATCATAGAAAAACCATATTCGGTGAGCATAAAGTCAGCTAGAAAAATTAACTCTAGAGAGAAGCCTTTTGCTAAATGATTGTGCCAAATAACATATTCATTATATTTCTTACTGTTCATCAGTGTTTCATTCATGTTTGAATAAATCTGTCAAATTTTGTAATTGTAACTTTATTATTATAAAAACTTCACTGAGTATATGTTTGTATATAAACCAGTTAATGTTAACCTTCAGTATTATAGTAATATAATACCAACAGACTCTCATGTATATTTTACAGTATTAGTTGAGATCTTTTTTCACTTTTTCCCTTGTGAAAACAGTACCTGATATATATCCAAATAATCAATATTAAATCGAATCACAAGCTTGTGATTTAGAATGGAATCGTATTGTGAAATTTGTGTCAAAACCCAGCCATAATTATTAATAAATAATTAATAATATTTTTACAATTCAAAATACTTGTTTTACCTTTTAAAACGTAATTTATTCCTGTTTAAATATATTTTTTTTCTATTTTAATATATTTTCAAATATTCCAATCCTATTCCAGCACTTATTTGAAATCCAAAATTTTTGGTAACAGTACAAATGTTTTAAAATTGGTCGAAAGTAGAGATGTTCCGATACCCTTTTTTCCTTCCCGATACCGATTCCGATACCTGGGCTCGGGGTATCGGCCGATACCGAGTACTAATCCGATACCTGGGTGTGTAATTGTATATACAGCTGTAGATAATACTAATAAATTATTTTATTGTGTGCTTCAGACTTATTCCTTAATAAAACAAATATACAGTGATATATACAGTGAACTAGAGTATTTTTATTATATGACATACATTTGACAGTAATATTTTTTCATATAGTTAGTATTACTAATCTGGTTTTCTGACGTACATCAGCCCTGTTTATAACAGAAAATTTTGGCCAGAATTTGAAAGATTCTCACTAGATCTCGCAGCAACCTTATTCATTGTGCGGCATTTTCAAATGCTCCTCACTGCATCTCACAGCAGTAACAGTGTTGCAAAATCAACTTTGGCTCCCGAATAAAGTTGTTCGGGGTTTGTGCAAGTTTGTTTGCATTGCAGTCCAAGCTGATAAACGGTCAGCACTGAGCAGCTCAAACGTGTCGTGTTAGTTTCACTTTCGTTTCGCGTGCCATTTTATGTTTCTCATCTGAGACAGAAATGGCAGAGCTTATGAGTTGAACAACGCGGTGGTCGCGCCAGTGTGACCGCTCACGAAAATTAGTAACACTGGCAGAAAAATTGGTCACAGTCTGGAGCCCTTTAATATTACCGCAAGTGTCCCGCGCGCTTCAGTACAAGGAGTAAACAAACCACTCGCCTGTACAATTCATTAACACAGAACCACGCATTAATTCATATTTAAACAGTCGGTTTTTGGCTTAATATTAGTCCATACTACGATTTGATTTAAGTTTAATGAACTACCTTTGATTAATGCATCAAACTTTGACAAATTCCGTGACGTTCCGCGTTAAACTGTAAGTTCCATTTTGACTGGATTCCGCGATTCCGTCCGTGTTTTCCGCATCGCAGAAATCATAAAGCCCTACATATGAGACATGCCGCCGTTTTAGCGGACAAACTGCTAGCACATTTGTATTTCTTCTTCGAACTGGCTTCTGATTTGCTAGCGGGAATAACTTATATCTTAAGAAAATGGTATCGGATCGGTACGTGGGTTCAAGTACTCGCCGATTCCGATGCTAGATTTTTTTGTGGTATCGGCGGCATTTCCGATACTAGTATCGGAATCGGAACAACCCTAGTCGAAAGTGACAGTAAATCATCCTTGCTGAGTACGTATTAATTTTTCATAACTTTTTCATTAAAATTTTTCCAAAAAACAGAGATGAGCTCCCTAACTATATATTTAGCATTAAAACGAGCACTTAACTATATACTTCACATTAAAATGTTTTGATTGTGCTAAATCATACTGTATTTTACCTAACCCCAACTCATACTTCTTGCTAAACTGTATGGATTATCTAGTATAACAACAACATTAAGTCTGAATAAACAATGATTTTCTGATTTATTCTTCTTATTTACCATCTACTCAGACTTTTTAGTGTGTGTTTATACTCTAACTCATCTTTCTCTAATTTACATTAACTTGATTTCCTCTGAAAAGCAGAAAAACAAACTTTATAAATCAAACCATGAGTGAAAGAGAGTTTATGCAAGCAGAATTTTTCCAAAAGTGAGCAAGAAGTCTTTATTCTTCAGGGTAACCTTTAAAATATGTAGTATTGCTTTTAGAAGGAAACTGTCCATCCCAGTTGCACTGGATCGTTTAATCTGACCTGCTTAAAGCAACACTAATATGACGGGGTGGAGAAGGGTTCAGATTCTTCTCTGACTGGCTGTGTTTACGGAAGAGCCGGATCTTTGTAAAAGGGAAATAGGAACTGGTTGAGCTCTTTGGCCTCGGATCATCCTGGAGGATTCAGTGGGGAGGTCAACTGGTGGGGATGTTTGTTGTTGATGTCGGTTGGCTTGTGTGGCAGTTTTAGGAGATTTGATACTCATATTAGCACGTTGGACATATATCTTATTCAGTTTGTAAGACAAACTGTTTTTTTGGTTTGTGTTTTCAGTGCAAATGAATGCATAACCTTTTAGGTTTTGACATGCTATCAAGTGTTTTTATACTTCAGTTTCGTCTACTTTTGTTTAACTGACACCGTATCTTTATCTATCTCTCACTCTATGTCTTTCTCCTCTTTGTGTCTTGCCAGACCGTCTGAATTTATTAATGGATCCAACCGGAACTGAGGACTAAAGTTTCTCTTTACCAACAAACAAATTAGCCTTTGTGTGTGAGTCACTGCGGCTCTCCTCCCTCTCCCGGGATTGTGGAGGAGAAAAAATGCCGCAATGAAACAAAGGAGACATGCAGCTCCGTGACTCCCAAGAGCAGCCTTGGGGCATCTGCGATGATACGGGAAAGCAAATACTATTTTCTCGTGGAGCAATCATTTCCGTTCTAATTTTGGATGAGCGAAATACACTGTCAGGAGCAAAATAAAGATCTTTTTTAAACAACGCGCTCGCTATTTTTGGCACACCGGTTATGGAGTAACCTCAAATGGGATTTAGATTCATGAAGCGTGTCATTTTCGCAGGAAATTCGTGTCAGGAAAAGCGGTTTCCACTCCTGTCAGAATAATGCACAGTAGGCAATCTGAGATTGTTGAAATTTTGACCTTCCCCCATTACTCAAAAGTTCACTGTCTTCTGCACTTCACAGAGGGCTATTTAGAGCGTGGTTGTAAAGAGAGATTGATAAGGTTGTTTCTGTGTGGGACCATGTGTTCGGGCAGCCGTGGTCGTGTTGTTTTTTTCACGTTGCAGGGGGAAGCTTTTCCATTTGTCTCATAGAGGCCCTGTGATATTGTCTCTATCAGAGAAGGTGACCTAAGCCTCTCTAAGAACATAAAAGGTTTAGCCAAAGGAGCTCAAATGTCAAGACTATTCTTCTGCTGATCTCTTTCGCCTTCCAGGACACAGCCTTAACCTGAGGCGGTGGGGTTCACCGTGCAATTTGTTTTGTTATTATGGTTTGAATTACTCTTCTCACTGTAGATGGTCTGTAGTGAGAATGTAAACCTTCTTGACCTTTTACAATGTCTCGTTTGTTGGGTTCATGCTACTGTTTAACTGCATTATCTTTTTGGGAATTTGCTTAATATAGGTTTTTATCGCACTTCCAAGTACTACTCATGAAAATGTGGATTGTGTTGGTTGGTTAAAGTTGTCATGAAAGGAAAATTCACCCTATCTTTGAGCTATATGCATGTCGTTGAGCTTATTGTGTACGATTCATCCATATGTTTTATTTTTAAACTAATTTGTTTGATCTTTTGGAAAAAACAGTCACCTAAAATTTAAAATTCTGTCATTAATTACTCACCCTCATGTCGGTCCAAACTGTATCTTTAAAACACAAATTTAGATATTTTTGATGAAATCCGAGAGCTTTCTGACCTTCCATGGTGCTCTCCTGAAAGTGCGTCGGAGAGAAAAAATTGAGTAAAATCATTATTTTTGTTTTCTTTGCACAGGAAAAGTATTATCGTACACTACCAGTCAAAAGTTTTTGAACAGTAAGATTTTTATTTATTTATTTTTTTTTAAGTGGTCTCTTTATTACTCCAGTTTCATGATCCTTCAGAAATCATTCTAATATTATGATTTGCTGCTCAAAAACATTTTTTATTATTATTTTGTAAACAGCCGAGTAGAATTTTTTTTCAGGTTTTCTTAATGAATAGAAATTTCAGAAGAACAGCATTTATCTGCAATAGCAAACTTTTGTAACATTATAAATGTCTTCATAATCACATTTGATAAATGTAAAGGATCCTTGGTAAATAGAAATATTAATTTCTATAAACCCCCCTCCCCCCAAATATACACTGACTCGAATGGTATAGTGTATAATGTTACAAAAGCTTTTTATTTCAGATAAATGCTGATCTTTGGATCTTTTTATTCTTCAAAGAATTCTAAAACTGTACTCAACTGTTTTAAATATTGATAATAATAAAAATAAATGCTTCTTGAGCAGCTAATCAGCATATTAGAATGATTTCTGAAGGATCATGTGATACTAAAGTCTGGAGTAATGATGCTGAAAATGTAGCTTTGATCACAGGAATAAATTACATTTTAAAATATATTCAAATAGAAAGCAGTTCTTTTAAATGGTAAAACATTCACAATATTACTACAAATAAATGCAGGCTTGGTGAACAGAATGGAATTCTTACTGTTCACAAACTTTTGACTGGTAGTGCAACTTCATAAAATTCAGGTTGAATCACTGATGTCACATAGACTATTTTTACAATTTCCTTACTACCTTTCTGGGACTTAAACCTTGAAGGATCAGAAAGTTCTCGGATTTCATCAAAAATATCTTAATTTGTCTTACAAAGATAAACAAAGGACTTACAGGTTTGGAACAGCATGAAGGTGAGTAATTAATGACAGAATTGTCATTTTTGGGTGAACTATGCCTTTAAGAATGTAAATAGAGTCAGTTTGGATTCCATGTTGACCTGAAACAGCGGAAAACATCCAACGGCAACATTAATATGAAGTTGTTTCAATCATATTAGTCTAACTGTACTCTCCTCTCTTTTCCATTCCAGTCTGTGGTCCTCACATTGATATCCGCAATGACATCAGTGAGTTCAAGAAGCTGGAGAACTGCACGGTGGTGGAGGGCTACCTTCAGATCCTCCTCATTGGAGACAAGAACAACAACCTCAACCAGGAGCACTTTCGCACCCTGTCCTTCCCCAGGTTGACCATGGTGACCGACTACCTTCTCCTGTTCAGAGTCTCTGGCCTGGACAGCCTCAGCGTGCTCTTTCCCAACCTCAATGTCATCCAAGGACGCAACCTGTTCTACAACTACGCCCTGGTCATCTTCGAAATGACCAGCCTGAAAGATATTGGCCTCTACAACCTGAGGAACATCACCAGAGGCGCCATTAGAATCGAGAAGAACCCGGAGCTGTGCTACTTGGACTCGGTGGACTGGTCACTCATTATGGATGCAGAGTTTAACAACATCATCGCTGGGAACAAGCAGTCCAAAGAATGCGGCGATGTTTGTCCGGGTATCATGGAGGATAAACCGCAGTGCATTAGGACCAGCTTCAATGACAACTACAGCTATCGCTGCTGGACCTCAAACGAGTGCCAGAAAGGTAAGACCGCGCCAACCATACTTGATCTCGCCAACGCTAACGGCTTTTATTTCTGATGGATTCACATCATCTGGAATTTAGCGTATCGTTCCTTCACATGGGACTTGAATGAATAGTAACATGAATGGTGAAACTGATTGAGGCTTAGATTGCATAAGATCAAGCTCAGTTTAGCTAAACCGTTGGAGGGATACTGTTTGCTTTGCTTGGGAACTGGAGGGCTGTCTCTTTGGCATGGGCTTGTCAGGTAAATATTTGGTTAGTGTAATCTATGTTGTGTTGAGAGAGTTATGACTAGACTGTCCACCAATTCATCAAAGGCTTTGACAGTAGCTGAAGACGGAGGGTCCTAAAAAACAAAACAAGGATTTCTGTGACCTGAGGTGACACTCTGTAAGGAGCTCTACGCTTAATCCATCCATAAAATGTGCTATTTGAACTCTAAATTATATGTAACTGCACTCTTGAATCTTACCAGTTTCTTTGATTGCTGTTGAAGTTGGCTGATTTATGCAGTTTTGCACTTATGTATTTATACTAGTGATGGATTGATATAATTAGCCAATATTTGGCTACAGGTTTGAGGCTCAACTATGGCTCATTGTGCAGTAGTGATAGACTGATATATTAGCCAAGGCGATTATTTGGCAATTCTGAGCAATTCTACTGACCGCCTTGTCAGTAGATAGTAAATCATTTCTGTTTTTAATGTTTTTTTTTGGTGAGGTTTGTTCCACAAAGTTTGCTTGTATTTTTACATGGGTATTGACATTCACTGTTGGAAAACCCATAATGGTTGGCCACTTAGACTGATATCCAAAATGATCTCTAAATGGTATATGATATACATATATGATGTAGTTTATACACACCTTATTCTGTTTTCAAATGTTTAAATGACTTTTGTGTAAAATTATGTCTTATTTGCTTTTGCCATTATTAAGGGATTAGTTTACTCCAAAATTACAATTTCCTGATAATTTACCTCCCCCCCATGTCATCCAAGATTTTTCTTTCTTCTATCAAAAATAAATTAAGGTTTTTGAGGAAAACATTCCAGGATTTTTCTCCATATAGTGGACTTCATTGGGGATCAACAGGTTGAAGTTCAAAATTGCTGTTTCAGTGCAGCTTCAAAAGGCTCTACACAATCACAGCTGAGGAAAAAGGGTCTTATCTAGAGAAATGAAGTCAAAATGTAAATACTTTTTAACCTCAAATGCTTGTCTTACACTAGCTCTGTGTCCACAACTTCACACATTGGAAAGTTCACGCGAAATACAGACTTGGCGTTTACAAAGCGAACATGCAAAGGCGAAGTGAGTGTTCACACTTGTCATGTTTGGTTCGATTACCACAAACTCTGGTGTGATTGCTCTGTTAGTGCAGTTCATTTGAGTAAGTGTAAACGCTGCCATTCAAACCCTGGTGTGCACCAAACAAGTGGACCAAGCCTGCAAAAAAAAAAAGAAAATTGGCCTCTGTCTACTTCCAACTTAACTCTGGTGCGGTTTTAATAAAATATAATTGCAACATGGACCAAATACATCTAAACAAACCAACAACATGAAGTAATGACAAAATTTGACATTATGCAACATGATTTCATGAAGGGAACAAGTGGTGTATCGAGCGGGTGTTAGTCCAGCAGACAGAATTAGGTGTATTCGAATTAAAGCTTTAAGCTGCTTTATACCGAACGCACCTTTTCCTTTTCTTGGGAGTAATCGTGAGTTCCGTCATGTGTCACTATGCCTTTAGGTTCTATTAGGTTTGCTGTCAAAAATGCCAGTGTGAACGCTAAGCGGACCAGGATCAAATGTATCACTTTCCTTTTTGGTCCAGACCAATTGAACCAAAAGAATCTAATCAAAAGCCCTTTTACAAAAAAAGGTAAAAAAACGATGTTGGATAATTTTGATTTTTTTTTCTTTTTAATGAACGATTGTTTCCTTAGATAAAGTTTTTTTTTTTCCTAAATATGAAATGGACTTCCTTTGAAATGAGGTTTAATTGTAGATGGATTATCTGTGGTAGATTCAAAGATTTCTGTGGATTACTCTGAGTTATGAATGAGTTTGGTTTAGGATGTCGGTTTGGTTAGATGCTACAATACAACTTTGATCCCCTAAACGGCCATTTTTTTGGGGGATAAGCTTACTAGAATGTGAGAAAATCACCTGGCTGGGTCCAAAATATCTTCTATGAGTTCTTATCTCTGTGGTCATGAGGTCAGAAGATATGCATGCCAGTGTGTCCCCTACATCTGACCGGGAATGCCTGGGAAAGTGAACTACCCCATTATGAATGTTTGCTCCCTCTTCCTCTCCCAAGCGCACAAGAATGGTGGGAAAAACATAATGTATGAGAACACTACAGCGCTCTCCCACCCCTGGCCTTCAAGAGACCTGCGGACCGTGCAAGTCCCAGGCTCAGAGAAGCCGTTGCAGAGCTGCCCTCCCTCCCCTTTCCCTCTGCCTGAAAACAAACAGAGGAAATCAACCCTCCTCAGAAACGTGGTCCGTTATAGCCGCACTGTTTGTTTGTTGCTGTTGGAATTCTTTGAATCTGACAATCACGAGAAGGACGCGGACGTACGGAGGTGACGCACAGCGACCCTACCAGGATATTTGATCCTCAGCGGTGGGCGACTCTATTCATGAGTGTCCTTTTTTCCAGTGACTCTGCTGATACAGTCTCTTCCCGACAGTACCGCCCACATCGTGTCAGCACTTGCTCCCCCTGCACACCTGTTCAGTATGGTAATCTGGTGTCTGAATGCCGTGTTTTCGCCTTTGCAGAGGTGGGGAGGTGTGAGTCACCTGTATCCAAGGCTCAAACAGCCAAACAAAGAGAACAAGTGGTAGTCACAGCAGAATGGATGTACTAATGGTCCAACTGATTGATCTGTGTTCTCCAAAGAACTTACTGGAACATGCAGTGGGCTGCCACCTGTCCGATTGTTTAGCTTCCCGTCAATGTTTCCACATGGAGCTTTAAAGGAGTCAACAATTTGTCTATGAAAATCACACCCCAGCATTTTCCTACTGTTGCCAGCTTGCCTTGATCCTGAGGGACAAATGTTGGCGAGAAAGATTGAACCTCATGAGAAGTTCCTGTTGAGAATGACACAAAAGCTGGTTTCAAAGGGATAGTTCACCAAAAAATGAAAATTCTGTCATTAATTACTCACCCTTATGTTGTTCCAAACCTGTAAGACCTTCGTTCATCTTCAGAATAAGAAGTAAGATATTTTTGATGAAATTCAAAAGCTTTCTGACCCTGAATAGACAGGAACGCAACTGACACGTTCAAAACCAAGGTAGTAAGGAAGCACATCAATAAAATAGTCAATGTGACATTCAGAGGTTCAACCTTAAAGTCCCCATGAAATCGAAATTGAAGTTTTTTGGCTTGTTTTGGTTATCTATAAGCTAGTGTGCTCCAAAACAATGACAAAATTTGCATTTACAATATATAAGAATAAAAAAATTACAGTCTCTAACTTCCACCAATATGGATCAACAATTTTGATGGCATCACCCTGCACTTCAGCTTCTCATCAAACTTTCTGTCCAATCAAATGCTCTCTAGAATCCATAGCGTCCCGCCCCCTACACAATCAATAGACACTTAAGCTGTGGCTAAAAACGGTCACTTGTTCACAGAATTTGTATTTTCTGTATGGTGAATGGCACGTAGTACACTATATAGGGGATAGGGAACGATTCAGACAGTGTAAATATGCTTTCCATTGGGGCGAGTGAAGTCTGGTTCACACAGACCACAAAAACGTATCAGACCCATTTGAATGATATGTCTTGCCCTGTCTTTCTGTTTCAGTTGAAACTACGTCAACACAGAATAATTCTGGGTTGGGAAGTGAGTTGGTTCTTGAGGGGTTTTCAAAAAGGTTAAGGCATCCTTGTACAAAGTAATTCTAAAATGAAGGAGAACAAGAAGGAATTTTGGTGTGATGAACCCAAATGGGGGCACATTTAGCTTTGAACCAGTTCTTTCAGTCAAACCCATTCGCAAAGCATTTGAAAATCACATAGAACTTTGAATGACTCTGTGAATAAAACCAGTTTTTGAACTATTCAAACTAAGTGATTCACTAAAATGAATTCCAAACACAAGTCTTCAGTGTCGTCTTGGTGGCGTAGCCTCTCGGTGTCACTCGGCGCAGCCTGTCTAGCTCTCTGTGGAGGACAGTCTTCTCCACCCCTCAGCATAATTGCCTTGTTTTTCTTGCGCACAGATGTTTCTTCAAGGGCACACAGTGGTTTTGTAGTCAATTTGGATCAGTCCACTCTCTCTAATTACTGCACCAAGAGTTGCTGTCAGCGACCAATCAGCGATCAGCTTCCGCGTATGTGCGCGAGACTCTGCGTGTTTGTTATGAGATGAGGGTGTCCACAGCAGCACTATTGTTTGCTTTTTTTCTGAAATGTAAGACCATTAAAGCATTCCTTGCCTGTTCTTGCATGCGCTTGTTACCGTCACCCCTGTGTGTGTATGCATGCGTGCATCTGGAGTCCATGGACTTTCCATTTGTAATGCAATTTCCATTTGCAGTGTTTGTCTTCACGCTGCCTGGATATGTATGTTTGCTAACCTGCTTATGGCTCGGATAATCTAACGCCAGTGATAAGGAAATGGATTTTGAGTTTGTGCAGGAATAAACTTACTCCGAGGGGATGTGAAAGGCTGTTGAGTTTATTTCCAATGTTGTAAATAATTTACTCCAGCCATTGGATACACAAAGAGATTCAGTTGGCTGAAAGAACTTTTAATTGGTAATCATTATGCCTCTGAAAGGATTAATCAAGATTATTAGCATGCAGATTAAAAGTTTGTGTTTACATGAGGTATGTGTGTCTACTGTGGATATATATTATGTATATATAAATACACACACACACATACACTGCCTCTCAAAAGTTTGGGATCAGTAAGATTTTTAAAAATCTTTGTTTTTAAAAATCAAAGTTTCATTTATTTGATCAAAAATACAGAAAGTAAAATTAGGAAATATTATTGCAATACAAAATAATTTTTATTTGATTATACTTTAAAACATAATTTATTTCTGTGATGCAATGCTGAAGTTTCATCAGCCATTACTCCAGTCTTCAGTGTCACATGATCCTTCAGAAATCATTCTAATATACTGATTTATTACTTTTATTATCAATGTTGGAATAAGTTGTGCTGCTTAATATTTTTTTTTGGAACCCATGATACTTTTTTCAGGATTCCTTGTTCTTTTTAACATTTTATTTCTCAAAGAATCCTGAAAAAAAGTATCACAGGATCAAAAAATAAAAAAAATATTAAGAAGCATATTAGAGTGAAAGATCATGTGACACTGAAGACTGAAGTAATGCTGAAAATTCAGCTTTGCATCACAGGAATAAATTATATTTTAATATTAAAATTAAACCACTATTTATATTTTAATATTTCTGTATTTGTAATCAAATAAACACAGTCTTGGTTAGCAGAAAAGTCTCCTTTTAAAAAAAACATGAAAAATCTTTCTGATCCCAAACTTTTGAGTGGAAGTGTATTAAAAAAATTACAATTTTAAAACAATAAATTGTGTTTCATCAATATTTACTGCTTTTAGAATGTAAATGTATTTTCTATCCTGTTTGCATATCTATTATCAAATTGTTAAATGTTTATTGACTTTATTTAAATAATTTTACTCTGTTCTTCCCATGATGCTGACACCAAACCACCGAATATAATATATCATTTGACAACTAGGAATGTTGTTGTAAAATCTAAACAGAGCCCCTGGTGGTGACTGTAGGTATGATTAGTGTATTTTTGTAATCTGTGTGTGTGTGTGTGTGTGTGTGTGTGAGTGTGCGTCTGTTCTTTGTCTCCCGAGAAGTTTTGCAATGCCAGGTCGGTTAATGGCGGGAATAGGAGGGGGTTACTGTAGGGAGGAGGCGTCCAACGGACGTCCCCAGGTCCATGTGAGGCAAAGTGTTGATGAGAAATGTCACAGAAATGTCAAGTGTACAAGCACAAAAACAAGACTCCTCAGCGAGGGGGAGCGAACCGTCAGCCCTCCTTAATCTCTTCCCTCCTGCCCGCCAACCTCTCCTCCCTTCCCACTTATTTTGTCTGCTTTTTTTTCTCTTTACAGCCCCTCTCAACAGTTTTACTGCCATTTCCTCCCCTCTCTCTCTTCCGGGGCTCTTATCGCGGGCTGTTAACAGCTCTAGCCGTTAGATAGCTCTTCTCACTGTTTACACTCCTGGCCCAAGCACCCGCCTGCCTGTTACTCTAGTGACCCATCCAGTTGTTTGCTCGCTTGTGGCCTTGCTGACATTGCGTGTTTGTGCTCTTTGTGTGTGTGTGTGTGTGTGTGTGTATGTTTTGTGACTGCACCTACTCTGTGGTCTGGTCTGAATGGGCCCCTCAGGTCACTCTGATCCAGACAAGCATATCTTCCCCCTCCTAAAAAACACGCTTGCATACCCCAGACGGGGAGGGGAGGGGAGGGAGAGAGGATTGTTGGATAACGGGGTCTAAGCCCCCTGGGCTTCAGGGCTCTGCTATACAACCCCAAACAACAACGCAAACTCCTGTTGTTGTCCCGAAGGCTAGCTGATTTGTCTGATCAAACCTTTTTGAATCCTCTATGGCTCACATACCTGGGATTGTTCGCATTCCTCAGCTGTGGCACATAATGCGCAGATTGCAGCTTTCCTGTGTAAAGCACAGATCAGCTCAGATAGCGCCGTCTAATGACGGCTAAACTGATCCTCTCTCACAGAGTGGAGCTCAGTGTTTAGTCATGAGTGCTACTGTTTTGTGATGTTTAGTGCTAATCAGTCCAGATGATATCAACTCACCTCTTACTTATTTGAGGCTGTTTGTCTGTCAGTCTATCTATACCAGAGGTTGCGTTAACCGAAAATTGTCCGTCATTGACAGAATTTTTTAGCAATGACGGAAAAATCTGAAGGCCGTCCGTCACTTTGACAGATTACATTGAGGATGATCTATTGTAATTTGTAGCTGTAATTCCCACTCCTGTCCAGTTGGTGGCGAGTGCGCTCCAGTGTGGCAGCAGAGCACTGAATCCAGAACAAAAACGAAACTCTCACGAATCTTTTGCTATGAGTTTGATTATATACAGGCGACTACACAGAAGCCAGAGCCGTTTGACAGAACGCCACATTAAAGAGCGCCGCAACGGTATTTATTGCTTGAATTTCCTAATGAAATCGACATAATTTGAAATTTGAGACTTGAGACAGGGTGTAGTATTGAACATGAAAAGTTAAGCAGTCTCATCTGTTTATCTGTTCTCTTCAAAATGAATGTCTATATTATAAAACTATATTGTCCTGAAAATGTGAACAAACATAAATGCAATTAAATGTGGTATTAAAATTAAAATATGAAAATTAAAATGACAGGTAATAATGGATTATGACGGAATTTTTACAAACCTGTCCGTCAAAATGACAGGCAATGTTAAAGTCTAATGCAACCTCTGATCTATACGTCTGTTTTTTCTATATCTGTCTGTTTTTGTCAGTTTTCCCATCCATCCATCCAGTCTTTTTTCTGCTTGTCTATCTATCGTTCGATCATTCGATCTATCGTTCTATCTATCGTTCTTTCTATCGTTCTAACGTTCCATCTATCGTTCCATCTATCGTTCTATCGTTCCATCTATCGTTCTATCGTTCCATCTATCGTTCTATCGTTCCATCTATCATTGTCTTTTTTCTATCCATCCGTCCGTCCGTCTGTCCGTCTGTCTGTCTGTCGTATGTCTGTCTGTCTATCTATCTCTAGTTCTATTGTTCTGTCTTTTTTCTGCTTGTCTATTTGTCTATCCATTCATCTGTCTATCGTATGTCTATCTATTGTTCTATCGTTCTATCATTCTATCTGTCTTTTTTCTGCTTGTCTATTTGTCTATCCATTCATCTGTCTATCGTATGTCTATCTATTGTTCTATCGTTCTATCATTCTATCTGTCTTTTTTCTGCTTGTCTATTTGTCTATCCATTCATCTGTCTATCGTAGGTCTATCTATCGTTCTATTGTTCTATCGTTCTATCTGTCTTTTTTCTGCTTGTCTATTCGTCTATCCATTCATCTGTCTATCGTATGTCTATCTATTGTTCTATCGTTCTATCATTCTATCTGTCTTTTTTCTGCTTGTCTATTCATCTATCCATTCATCTGTCTATCGTAGGTCTATCTATCGTTCTATTGTTCTATCGTTCTATCGTTCTATCTGTCTTTTTTCTGCTTGTCTATTCGTCTATCCATTCATCTGTCTATCGTAGGTCTATCTATCGTTCTATTGTTCTATCGTTCTATCTGTCTTTTTTCTGCTTGTCTATTCGTCTATCCATTCATCTGTCTATCGTATGTCTATCTATCTCCCTATCTATCTTTCTGTCGTTCAGGCTTACTGCATACTTATTCCTATACAGAGTAGAATGTTTATAAAATATTCCATCGTAAATGAATGGCCATGCTCTATTGGGATCTATCTGATATCTATCTATCGTATGTCTATCCATCTATCGTCTGTCTGTCTATCTATCGCATGTCTGTCTATCTATTGTATGTCTATCTATCATCTATCTATCTATCTATCTGTCTCTCTCTCTATCTATTTATCGTGTGTCTATCTATCTATCGTATGTCTGTCTGTCTGTCTGTCTGTCTACTTGTCTGTCTATCTCTCTATCCAACTATCTGTCTGTCTGTCAATTATTGTACTTGTCTATTTGTCTAACTTTTCATCTATCTGTCTGTGTCTTTCTTTTTCCTACTTGTCTATTTGTCTATCTACGCGTCTGTTTGTTTGTCTTTCAGTCTTTATCAATCATCTGTCTCATAAAGACAATTTCATTCCATCTCTCAGGATCTGTCTGTCAGTCTTTTAGTGTGTCAGTGTCTCTCTGTCAGTCTTTCAGTCTCTTAGTGTTTATCTGTCTGTCTGACCTTCAATTATATAATGTGACTCGTTTATATCAAAGACATACAAACTAAAGAAAATATCAGTCACAAGTGCCACAACAGTCTTCTAACTAGTTTAACTTTAGAGGAAAATGTATTATCATAAGTTTATCTTGAATGTTTCTATTTTATCTCCCCCATTTGTAACTTCCCTGTTTTTGTAACAAAAAGATAATTTTGCACTCTGTGTCTGTTGATTTAGAAATATTTAGTATGAGGCTGATATACCAAGTGGAGTAGTCTGGCTCTGAGGCAAAGACTTTCACAGTTTTGCAGATGTCCCTGGATGTTTGGAAATTTTGAAATCCTCTTTAAATGCTTTGCTGTACTCTCTTGCCTGCTGTAATGATAGAAACAGATACATGATGCTATGTGAAGATCAGGATGTTTTTGTGTTATCTGAATAGACTTCAGTAGTCTGAGCCAATGCATTTCAGGATGATAAAGGAGAAGCACAAGACACAAGACACGGGGGTGTTAAAGAGTGGTGTCCGTTTTTGTCAGGAGGATGTTGTGTCCTGCGTCTCATCCCTTTAGGTCGTGTGTGTAATCACTAGCCTTGCCCAGACATGTGTGGGAGGTTTTACATGTCTAATGTTTTTCTAAAGCTCTTTGTGAAGAAATCTAGAAAACAGGTCTTCCATTTCCATCTCCAGGGAAGGCAAACTTCTTTGCGTATTAATTTGTATCCAAGTAAACAAAATTAATTGCTGTACTGTCCCTTTTTCTCGCAAACATGCATTTTTTCTTTTTTCTAGACATAAAAAATCCCCTTCAGTAATCAGATCTTTTTCCAGGAGCTGCTGTGAGCTGAACTGGACTCAACAATGAAGTCAAGTGCTTTTCCTGCTCAGTTTTACTGGATTCTGCTGGACTCTGAGAACCATTAGAGCTGCACAACTGTAACAAAACCTATGATTGATGAACATTTTGCCTAAATATTGTAATCACAGTTATTACTTTTGATTGTAAGTGTCAGGTGATGTTTCTTTACCACTTATTTCTGTATGAACGGATGCAAATCGTACTGATTGTGCTACTCTGAAGGACATTTTTAGTTAAGGTTAACATATGGATATCGTTGTGTGAATGAAACAACAAAGGCATTTGTTTCTATGGCAGCTGCCACGTGATTAAAACAGCTGGGGAGTATTAAAACAAGCATCTATACATTCGTTTCCACATATTTATTTGCTTATATACATAACCGTGCTTCTGAATTTATAGACTATTAAACATGCAGCAATAGCTTGAGGGTTTGTGATTTTTATTTAATGCAGAGAGAAGAACCGTGGGATTTCTTTTTAGTAAGTTGAGGTCGTGTTCAGAGACTCTTTTGTCGACTGCTAAATCTACACAGACGCGCACCCACGCACTTCATACAGCCGTATCTTCGCCCTACACATTTTCTCTGTGTTTGTGTGTCTGGTGGCTTTGTATGAGGAAGGCAGTGAACGTAGGCATACGTTTTGTGTGTATGTGTGTGGATCTGGCTGCTGCCTTCTGGCTAGCGCTGAACAGAAGTCGTGATTCATCCACCGCTCTCGACACTCATTCATAAAAATCAGCACGAATACTACGCTTTCCGTTTGGAGCGCTCAGGGGCCCTGGCATGTCCACAACATGTCAGATTCTTCTCAGTCCAGGTTACGTGGCAGGAATGACGAATGCTCTCTCTCTGCCACTGTGGGTGTCCTCTCTGCTAGTTGGCAGAGCTGGCATAGTGTGGCACCATCCGTCTGAGTACACACAGTATTTTGTGGCAACTGAATAAAGATGTAGCTCAGTTCATTAGTACGGAGGGGTTTGAAACTTTTTGATGCCGAGAACCCCCATAAATGATGATTTTCTTTCTTAAAATATTAAGAGATCTATATATACAGTCAAACCAAAAAATATTCAGATACCAGATATAGTTTTTTAAATATATATTTTTACTAATATGTTTTTTTCTAAAGTAAATGTGCATTCAAAATGCATAGTTTAACTTAGTTTGCAAATACTCCATTTAATGTCAAAGAACTTACATAGACACAAGTTTTTTAATAAATAAACTGAGTGATGAGTTTATGCTCACCAAATATGTTTTTCTGAGGTAAATGCTCATTCAAAATGCATAGTTTAATTTACAGCTTGCAAAGGAGTGAACAAAATATGTTCAAATACTCCATTTAACATCAAAGAACTTAAAAAGACACAAGTTCATTAATAAATAAACTGACTAATGAGTTTATGCTCACAGAATGTTTTTTTCTGAGGTAAATATGCATTCAAAATGCATAGTTTAATTTACAGCTTGCAAAGGAGTGAACAAAATATGTTCAAATACTCCATTTAACGTCAAAGAACTTAAAAAGACACAAGTTCATTAATAAATAAGCTGACTAATGAGTTTATGCTCACAGAATATGTTTTTTTCTGAGGTAAATGTGCATTCTTAATGCATAGTTTAACTTACAGTTTGCAAAGGAGTGAACAAAATATGTTCAAATACTCAATTTAATGTCAAAGAACTTACATAGACACAAGTTCATTAAAAAATAAGCTGACTAATGAGTTTATGCTCACAGAATATGTTTTTTTCTGAGGTAAATGTGCATTCTTAATGCATAGTTTAACTTACAGTTTGCAAAGGAGTGAACAAAATATGTTCAAATACTCAATTTAATGTCAAAGAACTTACATAGACACAAGTTCATTAATAAATAAGCTGACTAATGAGTTTATGCTCACCGAATATGTTTTTTTCTGAGGTAAATGTGCATTCTTAATGCATAGTTTAACTTACAGTTTGCAAAGGAGTGAACAAAATATGTTCAAATACTCAATTTAATGTCAAAGAACTTACATAGACACAAGTTCATTAATAAATAAGCTGACTAATGAGTTTATGCTCACCGAATATGTTTTTTTCTGAGGTAAATGCTCATTCAAAATGCTTAGTTTAACTTGCAGTCTGCAAAGGAGTGAACAAAATATGTTCAAATACTCAATTTAATGTCAAAGAACTTACATAGACACAAGTTCATTAATAAATAAGCTGACTAATGAGTTTATGCTCACCGAATATGTTTTTTTCTGAGGTAAATGCTCATTCAGAATGCTTAGTTTAACTTGCAGTCTGCAAAGGAGTGAACAAAACATGTTCAAATACTCCATTTAATGTCAAATAACTTACATAGACTCAAGTGCATTAATAAACAAGCTGTTTTCACAAAATCTGTAATTTTCTGTCGCTGTTTGGATGTAGTACAACACCCACAGATGTTTTGGAAAACACCTGAGTCATGTTTGCATTTCTTCTGTCACTGGCCATAATTCTAACCTTGGAATCAGGATTAGGCATAAAGTTATGTCTTCAGACTTCAGAGTCCATTATACACGTGAAAATCGTCTGAGAACTTAACAAATAATTGTTACCTGGCCCCGAAGGAGATAGAAATAATGTGAATCATGTCTTAGTGGCAGTTTTTCTGGTGATTAATGGACAATAAAAGACTTCTTCATCTTACAAATGGTCGTCAAATGCAAAAATGCTTTGAAATGTACACAATTTTTTGTGAGAGTGTGATGTGGCAGTGTTTTTGGAATCAGCATTCTGAAATTAGTAAGAAATTAAGTATTGAATTTCAGTCAGCAAATATGATGGAGGTTATTGTAATGATTATTTTATTAACACTATTTGTCTTTGAGTTTATCTGATGATTAATCAGACAAGATTTGGCCAATTGTGAGCCACGGCCACCCAAAAGCACTCTTCCTGTGTGACGGCACCTGCTGTCTCTGTGCCGCGAGTGTCCTGTCAGTTGCTTCAGTGATGGATTGCGTCTTTAATGGATGTGGTGTGACCTTATGTTGTCAGAAAGACGAGTTATAGAGATTTGATTCCTGATTTGAAGGACTCGGAGGTGGTTCTCGAGACTCGAGCGGATCGAGAGGGCAGAGCAGCTGACAGGAAGGAGTTCATGACCAGGGGTGAAGTTACTCACGTATCCTTTCTTAAATGTGGTGCCACCTGTCTTTCGCATTAGTTCCAGTGTCCCTGCCTGCAGGCAGCACAGCGACTGCAAAGTTAGACCCTTTCACATTTCACATGCCGAAGACTAGCGTAAAAGTCCTATTGTTTTTTACATTTTCTATTGTAATATACTTGGAAATATAATATATTTCTGTGTTGCAAAGCTGAATTTTCTTTAGCCATTACTCCAGTCATATGATCCTTCAGAAATCATTCTAATTTGCTGATTTATTATCAATGTTGGAAACAGTTGTGCTGCTTAGTATTTGTTTTGGAACCTGTGATACTTTTGCTGGATTTTTTGATAAATAAAACATTAAAAAGAACAGAAATCTTTTTAACAATATACACTACTGTTCAAAAGTTTGGGTCAGTAATTTTTTTTTCTTTCTTTTTTTGATAGAAATTATTACTTTTATTCAAAAAGGATGTGTTAACTTGATAAAAAGTGATAGTAAAGACTAGAAAAGATAGAAAAATGTCTATTTAAAATAAATGCTGTACTTTTAAAGACATTTTATTAATCAAAGAATGCTGATAAAATATTACACAATATATTAGCATATTTGTTTTAAATATTTGTTAAATATTTGCACAATTGTTTCCAACATTAATAATAAATCAGCATTTTAGAATGATTTCTGAAGGATCATGTGACACTGAAGACTGGAGTAATGATGCTGAAAATTCAGCTTTGCATCGCAGAAATTAATTCTATTTTAAAGTGTATTAAAATGCAAAGCTGTTATTTCACTTTTAATAATATTTCGCAATTTTACAGTCTGTATTTTTGATCAAATAAATGCAGCTTTGATAAGCAGAAGAGATTCCTTTAAAAACATTAAATCTTACCAATCCCAAACTTTTGGGCTCATTAATTGTTCTTTTTTAAATTGAATTTTAAATTGAATTTTTATTTTTTAAAAGAAATACATGCTTTTATTCTGAAAGGATGGATTAAATTCATCTAAAGTGATAGTGAAGACTTTTACATTGTTACAAAAGCAGTTTTTTTTATACTTGCTATTCATTTAAAGAACCTTGAAAAAAATCACAAAAATTGGTTAAATTTGATAAGAATAACAAATAATTCTTGATCAGCAAATTGGCATAATAAAACGATTTCTGTTGCAGAAAATTCAGCTTTGCCATCACAGGAATTGATCACATTTGAAAATATATTAAAACAGACAATAATTGTTTTAAATTGAGTCTGATCTGTAGGCTATTGGAGTAGAAGCTCATATTTCATGCCTCAAACTCTGTGGTACTCTCAACGGATTGAGTTTTACAAGCCCTCATTCGTACTTTTTGAATGAAGTGGCTAAGAGCTTCTTAAAAATGTTTTTATTGGTCGAAATAACTCAGCGGCTCATCCTAAAAAGCTAAAAATTCACACGTTTGAGTGTGCTCATTTTAGTCCCAATGTGTGTCAAGCTAAAGTCAAGCCAAGTTTCAGTTCTTGTGTTCTTGTATGGCTTTTTCCCCCCTCCTTGAAGGAAGCCACATGCTTGATTCGTAGTATGTGCGTGAACATAAATAATGTACTTGAGCTCATTATTGTGTAAGAACGTGCTGGAAGTGTGAGGGAGTTCAGTGTCTCCGCAGGCATGTACGTGCTGTGAAGATGAAAGGCGGTCATAAAATTACAAAGGAAATCATATGGAGTTACTCAGCTCATTGGAATACCTCTGATAAGCTCAATCCCTCTTTAACTCTTTCTTGAGTCACTAACAATATGATGGCTTCGTCTACTGATGCCCCATGGACTGTTTTAACGATGTCCTTACTAGCGTTAATGGCGGATGAAAGAATAGTTCCTGCTCCCGCCCCGATGTAGCTAAAGTGTGGCGTCATTTCGGCTTTTGAGGTAACGTCTAACCCAGGGCCGCGGCGCGGGTGCCGCTTCTGCTGCACGGAGGGCTGGCGGGCGTACGGCGGATCGGCTGCTTGCCGCGTCCAGTGTGAATGGGCTTTGGCGCCGTGCACAGGTTGGGTCACCACCAGTGTTGCCAGATCGTGTTGACGTTTTCCAGCCCAAAAGCTCACCAAAACCCGCCCACTTCAACAAAAACCAGCTCAAATTTTAACTGCCAAAATATAAGTATACCAGAGTAGTCTGGACGGTGTAAAAGATGTTCTGATTCATCATTCCCAAATTCAGTTTTGTTTTTTTATTGACTGTTCATTCAATCGTTTTCTTATTTCAGTTTCAATTATATTTAGAAGTCTTCTATTAATCTCTCACCACGTGTAATCCACGTTGTGAGATTTGAGTCACTTTTCATCGTGTAACTTATATTTATGATAAAAGCGAAGAAAAAAGCAGCTGATTGGGCGGCTTTTAATTTTTTAAAGCAGCCCAAATTTTGTCTACCCGCCCAATGCGTTATTCTCCGGTCCAAGCCGATCAAAAGAAGCCCAATTGGGCGGAAACATAATTACAAACTGAAAAACCTGCGAACTCCAAAACTTGCGAAATTCTCAGAACAAAAAGGTTCTCAGACTGTCCAATATCTGTATTTATTTTATGGTTTTACAATTCTTTTGTTTTCTTTATGAATCCTGCAAGCACTTTATTTTTCATTGATGTTAAGCAGATGTTAATTCTTAAAGGAGTAGTTCACTTTCCGAACTAAAATTTACAGATAATGTACTCACCCCCTTGTCATCCAAGATGTTCATGTCTTTCTTTCTTCAGTCGTGAGGAAATTGTTTTTTGAGGAAAACATTTCAGGATTTCTCTCCATATAATGGACTTCTATGGTGCCCCCGAGTCTGAACTTCCAAAATGCAGCTTCACGTGACTCAGCCAAGGAAAGAAGGGTCTTATCTAGCAAAACGATTGGCTATTTTCTAAAACAATTTACAATTGAAATACTTTTTAACCTCAAATGCTCATCCTGTCTAGCTCTGTGTATACTCTGTGTAGAGATTAAAAAGGATATAAATTGTAGATGTTTTTAGAAAATAACTGATCGTGTCACTAAATAAGACCCTTCTTCCTCGGCTGGGATCATTTAGAGCCCTTTGAAGCTGTTCAAGAAGTTCAAACTCCATAGAAGCCCATTATATGGAGAGAAATCCTGAAATGTTTTCCTCAAAAAACACCATTTATTAACGACTGAATAAAGAAAGACAAGAACATCTTGGATGACAAGGGGGTGAGTACATTATCTGTGCATTTTTGTTCTGAAAGTGAACTACTCCTTTAAGTTTAGATCAAAATGTTCTGACATTGTAAGTTACAATTCTAAACTTAAATGGCAAAGCAGGGTCTAAAATATATATATGGTCTGTTTATAATAAGCTTACATTTTATACATATTACTAAAGAATCTTGCAAGCACTTTATTTTCCTCCTAACATTGAATGTTACGGGGACTGATCAACGCAAATGCAGAAAACACTGTGTGTTAGTTATTTTTTTTGGCTAAGGTTTGCATTTGGAGTTGTGTTCTTTATTATAGCTTTCCTAAAATGATATCCTATTCATAAAATAAGAAATATCACAATATATTGCCTTGCCTATGTTATCGCATCATATCGCAACCCCTGTATCGTGATACATATCGTATCGCCAGATTCTTGGCAATACACCCCTGCTGAAAAACAAACATCTGAAACCAGCCTAGGCTGGTTAGCTGGTTTTAGCTGGTCAGCAGGCTGGTTTTAGAGGGGTTTTGGCCACTTCACCAGCCTGGCTGGGCTGGTCTTAGCGGGTCAGGCTCAGAGACCACCAGCTAAAACCAGCCTGGCCAGGCAGGGAGACCAGCTAAAACCAGCTACTTCCAGCTTAAACCAGCTAAGACCAGCCAACCAGCCTAGGCTGGTTTTAGCTGTTTTTTCCAGCAGGGACAGACCTACCTTGAACGTGGTAGTTGCATTGCTGTCTATGCAAGGTCAGAAAGCTCTCGGATTTCATCAAAACTATCTTGTAATTAATGTAATGTCATTTTTGGGTTAACTGCTCCTTTAAGAACATTACATTTGCACTCTCTCTTTCTCTCTGTGTTTTTCTTTCTCTCGCTCTTATATCATCCTCAGCCTGTCTGTCGTCGTCAGTGTCCTGTTGAATGGGCACAGGTGGCTGTGGGTGTGTGGCACGGTTCCCTTCTGCCAGATGGGGACTTCCTTGGCCGGCCTCTGCTTCTCGTAGGAATCACCAGTTGGCACGTGACTCCGGTTTGGTTTGCCAAGGGTGAGCGGTGCCATCCATCGTTGGTCTGTTGGATGTGGATTCACCTGGTTACTTGCAGGTTTCGCATGTTTTAAGAAGCTGGCTTATCAGTCGATGACAGGGCTGACACATTCTCCTCTAGCGTCATATCTTTTTATCTTTGGAGGAGAGATACTGAAGGCGTAGCGGATGTGAGATGCTTCATTAATGGGTGATAATCCATTCTGGTGTGTCCTTAAATATCCTGAACTTTGCTGTGAGGGTGCGTGTCTTCGTGTGTGGTGTTGATGGCCAGCCAGTGCTCTGTCTAGGCCGAGATGTCTGCGTTTCCCACGGGAGAGAGCGGCGAACGCGGGACAACCCCACCACGCGACATAAAGGTCAGGAGAATCACAGCTGTGCTCCTGTGTCAGCACACACACACTTTCTTTCTGAACTGTCTGCCCGGACATTTACTGTGTCAGATAAATTTAGACATTTTCTCGAGTGCACAACGGCAGGGCTATATCCACTGCTTGGTCAAGTCGAAGAAAGAGGGCTTTGTGGGAGAATTTTCCCTTCGTCTGCGGCCTTCGTGGTTTTCTTTTATTAATATGCTCATCTGTGATTTATGGAGTGATGAATGGTGAAGGGTTGGAAGGATTGATTGCACAGGAATCAGCCACTTTTCAGGCTGAAATTGGACGAGATTTGTTTCGTTTGAGAGCTGATCTGTGACGTGCAGTGTTTTATGTGCCTTAGAAATGAAAGTATGACATGTCTGCCAGTTTTGGGAGGAAAAAATTGTCTAGAATTAAATCAACAGACCTTTTTTCAGGAGACCAATAAAAAAAGCATTTTAATAATGTCACACAGTCTTTTTTCAGTGATTTTTTTTTTTGGTTTAATTGTTTTGTTAGATGTTGTTTTTTTCCATTTTATCAAAATTTTCAGTGTTTATTTTTTTTTTGGAAATGTTTTGAAATGTTATTCATTAAAAAGCTGCATTAAATTTCTCAGGGCCTGGCATTTGTTTTTGTTTTTTTATTTCATTTTCATATTTAATTTTAAAAAAAATTCAGTAGACCAAAAAAACATTTTATTAATATGTAAAGACACATCAACAGAATTGTTTCAGTAGACCAAAATATCATTTTATTAATGTCACAAAGTCCTATTTTTTATTTTTTGCTGTATTTTTTTTTTTTTTTTTTTTTTTTTGTAGTTTAGTTGTTTTGTTTAATGTTTCTGTGTTTTTATAGTTTCAGCTTTTCAACATTTTTAGTTGACTCAAAGTTAGTAGTTAAGTGTTACTAATTAAATTGAGTCTGGCATTATTTTTTGATTACATTTTAATATTTATAAAAGTGGTTTATAAAATGTAAATGTAAAACTTACATCTAGATTAAATTAACAGATCTTTTTTCAGTAGACCAAAAACATTGAATTAATATTAATAAGTCCTTTAAAAAAAGGTTTAAATTATTTTGATATTTTTGTTGCCTTGAAGTTAGTAGTTAAATGTTGTTCATTAAAAAGTTGCATTAAATTACTCAGGGCCTGGCATTTTCATATTTGGTGAAAGCATTTTGATCACTTAAAAACTTACAAAAAACTTTTTTACAATTTGATTCATTTTTCTGTGTTAGTTTCAGTGTTAGTTTTTATTTTAGTTTTGGTATTTTTGTTGCCATTAAGTTATTCATTAAATTTCTCATAGCTTGACATTTGTTTTTTGATGACATTTTAATTTTTAATAAGGCTGGTTTATAAATTAAAAACATGTCTAGATTAAATCAACAGACCTTTTTTCAGTAGACAAAAAAGCATTGTATAAATGTCACTAAGTCCTTAGTTTTTTATTTATTTTTTGTTTCATTTTCTGTGTTCTTATAGTTTCAGTGTTAGTTTTTATTTTAGTTTTGATATTTTTGTTGCCTTAAAGTTAGTTAAATGTTATTTATTAAAAAGCTGTATTAAATTTCTCATAGCTTGACATTTGTTTTTTGATGACATTTTCGTTTTTAATAAGGGTGGTTTATAAAATTAAAAACATGCAAAAGCTTCAGTTTTTCAAAGTGAATTAATTCTGTGTCATTCCATGTCAAATCAACCAATTTTTCGAAACTTCCCATGCTCAAATGTTTGATTTTGTCAATGTCTTTTTTTCTGAAAAAAGATAAGCATGTAGTGATAAGAGCCGAAATGTTAAATGTTATGGATATTTATATAGTAATTATATATTTGTATAGTAATCCACTATTTTTTCACCTGAGGTTCAGAGCCAAATTACAGGGGGTTAAAAAAGACTTCAGAAAAATTACAGCATCATAATTTTGTTTTTACACAGAGATTGTTAGGTCTGTTAGTAAGGTTGACTTTAGCCCTCTTTGTTGCATTATGTGTCAGTGCTGACCATTCAAAAATGGGGAAAGAGCACTTTTCAATTTTTTCTTCAAAGTCTGCATGCCTGTATCTCAAGAAGTATTAAAGATGTCTTAATGCTCTTAAAGATATTGGGTCGTAACAAACCTTCCTTTTGGCATCTTTATTTTTAAGGCCCTGTATGGTTCAGTTTCGGAGATATTGCATTTTCAATATGGCTCCAGGAGTAAATTGTTAAATTGTACACATTTACATTGGTTAAAAACTAAAAGTCAGTCACTTTGCATAAAGATACTTATTTTCTTTTGAGGAATGTTTAAAAAAAACATAAAATGTTGCAACTATAAATGTATCTCGTTTCCTTGTTAAAATAGCTTTCTTACTTTTAAATACTGATTTCTTTCACCAGTAAAAAATATGAACAAAATCCAAAATTGAGTTGACACATAATTAGTTTTAAGTTTTTAGTCTTTTAGTTTTAGATCTTTGTTTTCCTAGTTTCTCTCACAGTTATTGCAATGTTTAAGATTCTGTAAAAATAAATAAATAAACTATTTAAAACTAAAATTAGTTTATTTATTTGTAGTTTTGGGTCTAGTCTGTTTTTTAAAATTGATATTTCTTCCTTTAGGTTTCATTTATTGCTTTAGGTGCTGTCAAGTTTATCACTTTGATTGACACCTGCATTTAGTTTCGTTCTGCTTTAACGCTTCTAGCTGTTTTTGAATGCAGAGCACTTTATCTAAAGATCAAAAACTGTCATTTCTAGCAAGGATGGCAAAGACTGTACATGTATTTACCAGAACACATACAAAGTACAGAAACAGTTGCCTTAAAGCGAAAGAAAATACTGGAATTAATTTAGCAGCTTCTCAAGGATATTTGACTCATAGCTGTGCTGTTTGGTTCTCTGTCTGAAACAGGTCTCTGATGTGGCCCTTCAGGAGCTCTATCGAGCAGATTACACATAAATCAGCCCCTGGAAAACAATGTTGCTTCGGCTTTACGATGTCGTTCTGACATCCATTTTAGTAACACGCAGGATTGTATCAGTATAGGCCTCTGCAGTAAATATCGATCAAGCTATCTTGAGACCAATAAAGTTCATGAAGCAATCTTGGGAACCTTCTGGCCACTCGTATATATGTGAGAATAGAGGTGACTGCGCACAAGTTGGCAAGTCTGTTTTGTAAAGAGACCAAGATAATACAGTTAAAGCATCCTGTGCACAACTACCCATCCAATGTCCTCTCATCTATGTTTTCTGTCAACCATTAGCGGCTCGTGGGGGCCGGAGGTGCATTAGGCTGCCTTTCATCTACGTTGGTACTTAAGTTTGAGGGTCGACTATGCAGGCAGATAAACACACCGCAGACCTTTGAAACCCTCCCTTCTCTATCATCATTTACTAAGATTTAGTTTGGTGTGTATCTGTGTGTGTTGAATGAGTGTGTGTTTGTATGCGAGCACTCGCATCTCCTCTTAGATAATAACAAGCGAACAAAGCACACGATGGCAATCACTTGTTCCTTTATATTTTGCCTGATTACTCTTAATGTACTTTTTACTTTAGTTTTTCAACAACAGAAATCAACCGTAATTACTGTTGGTCTCATTGTGAATGATTCTTTTGTAAAAAAAAAAAAATTGTCTTCATAATCTGTATACATTTGCTATGAAATGACTTCCTTTTCAGCCGTATAAAGACCAGTTTTCACTCAATAAAACCTGAAAGATAAAACCAAGTGTCATTATATATTTATTAGTGCTGCCAAAATCATCATGTTAATGCAGGCGATTAATTTTTCTGGTTTAACACCGTTAAAAATATTTGCGCACACTCCAGCCTGTATCATTTCATATTAAAAATGCATTAAAAAAAACTGCTTTTGCAGAAAGATTCTCTGATGAGTGAAAATAAATTATTATCCAAAAAATATTTACCTTTCGGCTCACCATTGCAAAGGAATGCCAAAACGTTTAAATGTTAAAATGTTGAATGGCTATAGTCAATGGTTAATTATTAGGGGAAAAAAACATTTTTCTGGAGACATCAGTAGTATTGGTATCAGTGATACTCTCCTTCAGTCATAAAGATGCCATCAAACAAATGTTCCATGAAGATATTTTGTAAATTTCCTTTGGACAACTTTAATGGCGATTTTCTCAATATGTAGATTTGTTTGCACCCTCAGATTCCAAATCTTTTCAAATAATTGTATCTTGGCCAAATATTGTCCTATCCTTACAAAAAATACATCATTAGAAAGCTTTTATTTATTTAGTTTCAGATGATGTATAAATCTCAATTTCAAAAAATTGACCCTAATGACTGGTTGTGTAGTCCAGGGTCACATTTCTGAAGTAAAATGACCTGTAAATGGCTGTTTACATTGACTTCAAATAGTTTTGAATATCACTTTATATGTTTACTGTCTTCCTACTGAATTAATGTTTTCTTATATGACGTGATTTGCATTCAAACCAAGCCAAACATGTACATACTTGTAAACAAGCTTGGTTGGACATTCCTTTCCCCTTCGTTTGCTTGAGGTTTCACAGGCACCTTTTGACGGATTTGCTTTTTGTCCCCTTTCCTAATGTAAACACCATTTTGGAGTGGGAACACACTTTGTGCTGTTATTATATCTGACCAGGGGTCCCTCCTCACTCGCTCCCGCTCCGCCTGCTGTCGTTTACGTCCCAGGTTGACCACATTTCTATTTTTATGTGTTTTGAAACCGTAGAGAAAGGGCACCCTGCGTAACGTTCCCAATTCAGCATGCCTATAGCACTTCGGCGTGCCTTCTTCATGAGCAACAAGGATGCCAGATTTCCTTAAAAAGCATGTGTGGTCTAGATTAATCTGTTTATGTCTTTTTTTTTCCCCCTTTCTGAACTCTCACATAGAGCACTTTACCTTATAGCAGACGCTTTCCCTAAATAGCAGAGCTGAGCGAGAAGGGCAGCCATTACAGCTACATGGAGTGTTTATACAAAAATTCCCGTAAAACGTCAAAAGCCCGGCCCCAAATGTGAGTCTCAGAGCTGTGACCATGTATACTGCAAGAGTTTGTGCAGGACACAGAGTCTGCTTTGTTGGGAAAGGCCACAGCATTGTGATTATTTTCACTCTGTATGTGTAAATCAGTCATCTGGACCACAGAATGTAGCACATATTTACCCTCCTTTCTCACTTTTTTTTAATTAGTAAAATTTTTAGGCGGAGAAGTTGATTGGCTGTTTTGTGGCTCCATAGACGGCCAGGCAGTTCCCACATAAATGGGCAATTGTTGTGAGTTGATTATAAGATTAAGCCCCCTCGCTGACCTTTCGCCCTCCGCTGTTTCCTCTGCTTGTTAACATTGCATATGTGACAGATTGCCATCTCTGGATTTTTGGTTTGGCACTTGGAAAGGAATCAAATGTGTTTCCCCCCCCCTCTCATATGGCCTGTTAGCATCTCCGTACTGTATGGCAGGGATCAGTTGCCGCCTGCAGGCGACATATTAAATCAATCCGTCATTCGTGTACACCGGTTTGCATAGGGCTCCATCATAGTGCCATAATCCAGGTTATAATGGCCTCGAGGAGGAGAGGCGAAAAAAAATGGATAAAAAGATAGATGTGAGAGGAAATGACAAGACAATGAATCATAAAGCAGGTGTTAGACTTCAGAGGACGTGTATCAGGATTTCCACTGTGCAATTTGCAAAGCAGCCCAGTGTGACTCCAGGCCAACTGATTTATTTGCCTCTGTCTTCTTAAAGGCGTAGTTCACCCAAAAAATATTCCTGTTATCGTTTCAAACTCGCATGTTTCAAATCTTTCTTTGTTCTGTTGAACACACAAAAAAAACAACAACTGAGGACTGTTTTCTATGAGGTTATGTGTTCATACAGACGTTGGGGATTCTGCTGTGTCTTGGGACAGTGGAGTGAGTGAAAACATGTTTGAGTGTTTTGTTCCATGTGGAACAGCAGAGGAAGGTTTCCCAGTCAGAACATTTTGTTTCGCTCAGCCGCCGCCGCTGGACATGGGTTTACTGTAACAGCAGGACATGCGGTTGCATGAGGATGCAACCCTTGGCCTGTGCCGATCGGGTTCGAGAAAAATGTTTAGCGTTTTCTTCTGGTCAAGCAATCAGATGACAACAGGGAACACCAGGGGAGTCCTTGGTGTTCCTTAGGAAAATTCCTTGTAACCTCAGGATATGAGTTTTCACCATTTTAGTAGATTTGAATTTGATACAAAAACATTTATTTGTGTGATGGAAAAGCTGAATTTTCAACAACATTACTCCAGTCTTCAGTGTCACATGATCCTTTTTTTTTATTCAGAATTGTAAGTTAATGTCTTGCAGCTCTGACTTTATAACACAAAATTGTGAGTTATTAAGTGAGAATTATGAGATATAAACTCGCAATTGCGAGAAATGTCAGAATTGCGCGTTTATATCTTCCAATTCTGACTTTAACTCACAGTTGCGAGTTTATATCCTACAATTCAGATTTTAGGCTTATTCTGACTTTATAACTTACAATACGGGTTTATATCTCACAATTCTGAGAAAAAAAGTCTGAATTGTGAGATATAAACTCAGAATTTCATGTTTTTATCCCACAAATCTGACTTTAGGCCTTTATCTTGCAATTCTGACTTTATATCTTGCAATTCTGATTTTAAAGGGATAGTTCATGTTCCCCCAATTTTTTTTTTTTATCTGCTTACTCCCAGGGCATCCAAGATGTAGGTGACTTTGTTTCCTCAGTAGAACACAAAGATTTTTAACTCAAACCTTTGCAGTCTGTTGCATGTAATGGCAGTCAATGGGCTCTACGGCTTTGAGAGTCAAGAAAACATACACAGACAAAACCAAATTAAACCTTGTGGCTTGTGATGATACATTGATGTCTTGAGACACCAAAGAATCAGTCTGTGCGAGAAACTGAACAGTATTTATATCATTTTTAACCTTTGATTCACCGCAATGTCCAACTGTCAGTTGGACATTGCGGTGAATCAGAGGTAAAAAATGATATAAATACTGTTTAGTTTCTTGCACAGACCATTGTTTGGTGTCTTAAGACCTCAATGTATTGTCACAAATGGCAGGGATTTGGTTTTGTCTGTGTTTGTTTTTTTCTCTAAGCCATGGAGCCCATTGACTGCCATTATATGACTGCAACCGTTTGAGTTAAAAATCTTCATTTGTGTTCTACTGAAGAAACTAAGTCACCTACATCTTGAATGCCCTGGGGGTAAGCAGATAGATATCAAATTTTCTTTTTGGGTGAACTATCCCTTTAAAACTATCAATTGCAGGTTTATATAAGTAAAAAAGTCAGTATTGCGAGTTTATGTCCTGCAATTCTGAAGTTATATCTAGCTATTCTAACTTTATTACTCGCAATTGCAGATTTTTATCTCACAATTCTGAGAAAAAAAGAGAGTTATGAGATGTAAACTCACAATTGCAAGGGGAAAAAAGTCACTATACCTTTTATGTATTTTTAATTCACTCAGGCTTCCATAGAAACCAGTGGTTAATATTTTTGTGGGATTTTTTTTTTTATGATTCTTTGATAAATAAGTAAGATCTATAGATCTGTAGAACAGAAAGTATTTTCTATCACTTTTGATTAATTCAACACATCCTTGCTGAATAAAAGTAATAATTTCTTTTAAAAATCGTACTGCCTACAAACGTTTGAACACAAATATTATTTACGAGTTTTACCTTGCAGTTTCAGAATTTATTTTAATATACAATTATGTCATGCATGGGAACCAAGCAATCAACCAAATATCCTGTCGCTCATCGTTTGTTGCAGTTGGGACTGTTTAAGACTGTAACTCAGATTTGCATAGACTTTATTAACTCATATTTGTATGCATTTTATGCTTACAATCAAAATTTGACTAAACTCTCCAGTCAACTCAACAGCCTGGGAAACTGGATAAAGGAACGTGAAAGAAAATGCTCCTCCCCATGATCCCTTCATTCTCTCTCTCACTGTCTGTCTCTTCTCTTCTTTATCTTTGATTCAGGTTAAAGAAAGAGTTGAGTTACGGTCATTATGACCAGAGCATTATTTTAGCTCTTTGTGCCCTATAGGTGGGCGCCTGGGCTTGAAAAGACCCTTCCAGCCTCTACAAGGGGTCTGGTAATGCACTGCTATGGAATGCCATTGAAGTGTTTTTGCCTTTGCAAACATGTGATACACTTGACAATGTTTAAATGAACTATAAAAGCTTACCAGCTCTACCTGCTTATGCACCGAAAAAATTTCCGACCTCCTGGGATGCTTTAGAGATGGGCCTGCGCTCCTTTAAGTTCAAGATTAAAACATGCTTAGGACATACTTTAAGCATATTAAACTTGTAAGCAACTTCTGCTGTTTTCAATCTGAAAATCTTCCAGATCTCTTGCATATAAAAGGCGGTCGACCTCCAGTTGTTTTTAAACTGATTTCATAAGAAATGAATCACTTGGCTCCAACCGTAGCAGAACAATCCCACGTAACTTTCTGGCTTATGTTGCTCTCCTTCTGTTACTTGGAAAGTGCTACAACACCAGCTTTGTCATTGTGCACTGGGTTGTGTGGAAATATCAGAGAGCGGGTCCACTCGCATATACGTGCTCCTGTGAACATGCTCTCAGCTGCTGCCATGGAAACAGACACTTCAGTACAGTGAACTTCTGATTTTTATTTTTTTTTTTGCCCATGGGTGTCGGAGAGTGCTGCATACTAGCGTGTTTTGGCTCCTCCAACAGGAGGAAACGACCTCTAGGGGGAGGGAAGAAAACTTAGGCAACGCCACAGCTTCTTTTTAAGTCTGTGTCGCCCCAGAACACCACATGTGATTTATGGAGTGAGAGCAAACTGGGCGAGTCACGTCCTAGTGGAGAGGAGAGCTACTTGAGATGTACAGTAAGGGAAAAAATAATTTGATCCCCTGCTGATTTTGTACGTTTGCCTACTGACTAAGAAATGATCAGTCTATAATTTTAATGGTAGGTTTATTTGAACAGTGAGAGACAGAATAACAACAACAAAAAATCCATAAGTATTTGATCCCCTATCAATCAGCAAGATTTCTGGCTCCCATTTGTCTTTTATACAGGTAAAGATCTGAGATCTAACAAGCTTAGATTAGGAGCACTCCCTTTAAGAGAGTGCTCCTAATCTCAGCTTGTTAGCTGTATAAAAGAAACCTGTCCACAGAAGCAATCAATCAGATTGACCAAAGAAGACCAACGAGCTGTCCACAGATGTCAGGGACAACATTGTAGACCTACACAAGGCTTGAATGGTCTACATGACCATCGCCAAGCAGATTCTTGGTGAGAAGGTGGCAACAGTTGGTGCTATTATTCGCGTGTTACCAATTGTTTTCTTGGTGACTATGGTCCCAGCTGCCTTGAAATCATTGACAAGATCCTCCCATGTAGTTCTGGGCTGATTCCTCATCGTTCTCATGATCATTGAATCTCCACAAGGTGAGATCTTGCATGGAGCCCCAGATCGAGAGAGATTGATAGTTATTTCGATCCTGATTTATAGAGGATCAAATACTTATTTCAAATAAAGCTACCATTAAAATTATAAAGTGATAATTTCTTTGTCAGTGAGCAAACGTACAAAATCAGCAGGGGATCAAATCATTTTCCCCTCACTGTAGACGAAGGAGGAGAGAAATAGTAATTACGATTACTCCAAACCTGTATGTTAAAAGACATTTTAAAAATGTCTCATGGTTTTTGGGTTCATACAATTAAAGTCAATGGTTAAAGTCGGCCGTAGAGGTTTGGAACGACATGAGGGTGAGTAAATGATGACAGAATGTTCATTTTTTGGTGAACTATCCCTTTAACCAGTGGGAGTAATGGGACAGAAAGCTGTCTTCCTGGCACTCGGTGTCCATAATTGTAGCCCTGGTATTGTGCTGAGGAGAGCATATGTGTTTTCATCCCTTTCTCTCTCTCTTTCTCCTTTTTTTCGTGTAGTGACACACCCGACAAAGGAATCTCGGATGGTTTTGACCAAATCTGGCTTCCCAGAGAAATTACACATTTGGCTTGAAGTAGCAATGAAATGATTTTTACTACTACAGTCAAAACACAAGCACGGCATCCACCGGGATGGAACAGAGATGGGTGACGGTTTCATCAGGCATCTGTTTCCCCCCCCCTGAAGTCTGGGTTGGAAGCGAGATGAAAGCGGCAGTGACAGCTATCGGGTTTGTCGCTTTGCTTCTTGGCTGCTTTGCGGCCGAGTTGATCAGTGAAGAAAACACACGCTCTCTCTCTCTTTTACAATGCGGCCCTTTGTTTTCCTGTCAGCATCCGAACGTCAACCATTTTCTAAATAGTTTCCAGGTTATTAAAACGCTTCCAGACCGTGTCTGTTCTACGAACGAGTTTTCGTTTAATTGCTTGGCATCCGTCTCCCGGATGGGTTGTGGGCATCCTTGCAGGCCAGAGGCATTTCTCATTGAGGATCACATGGGCTGGAGAATCCGACTGTTACCTTGTTTGCCCACTGTTTCAAATGGGACTTCCCACAGAAATAAGAGACACATTTATTGTATTTATTTACAACCTCAACCTCAGTCTAGTTTATCTCTCCTTCTTGTTTTCTATTTCTTCTTTCTTGTCCTGTAATTTTACGCAAAGCAGAAAACCAAAATGGTCTGTGGGAGTCATGTTTGTAAAACAATGGAAATATTGTTTTTCATCAGCAATCACTCCAGTTTTCAGTGTTACATGATCCTTCAGAAATCAACCTCATGACGAAAACGTACCTGTGGGAACTTTTTCGCCATGTATGTCTCGTAATGTGTTCCATGTGAAATATTCACGGAGTGGTGCTTAAAGAGTGTTCTTTTTTCCCCGGAAGTGTTTGCCATTTTACCGCCTCTAAGTGTTCGTTTCTGTTGGAAACTGCAGTGATATGTACTTATTGGTATGTATTTCGCGTCTTGCGAGAAAGTTCCCACAGGTAAGTTTTCGTCAGAAAACAATCATGGTAGTCAGAAATAATTAATATGCTGATTTGGTGCTCAAGAAAAAAATATTATTATGAATGTTGTAAGCAGTTGCGCTGCTTAATATTTTGGTGGAAACTTTTTGTGATAGACTTTTTGTATTTAGTATTTTGTAATGAATGGAAAGTTCAAAAACACGGCGATGGATATTAGTAGGTTTATTTATATCGCAGCCACCGCACTAGCCTTTATTAAAAAAATAACAGCATTTATTTAAAAATAGAAATATTTTCTAAATGCTGATAAAAAAATATTGATTTACGTATGTTTTAGCCAAAGCACTAGCCATTATTGTTAATCGAAGGAGACGTAGGTGTGTATCTTTAGCGAAGCAGCATTGACTAGAGTGGCTGTGATCAGCTCCAGAGGTGTTTCTTGTAGGTTATAATACATTAAAGAATGATCATGTGACACATACATTAGGGAAAATAATTATTTGATCCCCTGCTGATTTTGTACGTTTGCCCTCTGACAAAGAAATGATCAGTCTATAATTTTAATGGTAGGTTTATTTGAACAGTGAGAGACAGTAACAACAAAAAAAATCCAGAAAATGCATTTAAAAATTATAAATTGATTTGCATTTTAATGAGTGAAATAAATATTTGATCCCCTATCAATCAGCATTTCTGGGTTTTTGCAAAATTCCAGTTTCCATTGGGCATATTTTTAATTTGCAGTTTCAGTTTGCGCAATTAGAAGGGTAATGGAAATGCAGATAATGTTGATCCATTTAATGCACCATTATTAAATAAAAATGGACTAAACTTTTGGACAGTGATTTATGGAAGATGCCAAAATGTGATTTGGCAATTTCTACCCATTTTACTTCCGTAACATTTGCCAGTAAAATGGAAAATTTGGCTACAGTAAACTTGATATCAACAAATGGAAATTGATTGGACTGTGAACATTACATACCAGAATGCAACTAGACTGATGTGAGTTTGTTTAATTATTGTCTGTATGTCTCTTTGGCTATTGGTTAACATTGTCTTTCAGCCTTTGTGACATCAGTGATATTAGTGGAAGATGAAAAGTTCTTTCAGTGGAAGGAAAAGTTAATGGGTTTTGATTAAACATGACCAAGACATCATCCACAGATGAATTCTCACAATAAGAACAGAAATCTGTTCACTCAGTTGTCACTTTGAGCATTTGTGGTTAAAAAGTATATAATTTATTTATTTTTTTGTTAGTAAATGACAGATTGTTTCACTAGATAAGCCATTTGAAGCTGAATTGAAACTGCAATTTGGACCTTCTACCTATTGATCCCCATTGAAGTCCACTATATGGAGAAAATCCTGAAATGTTTTCCTCAAATCCTTTTTTTTTTCTTTTCAACTAAATAAAGACACGAACATCTTGAATGACATGGGGGGTGAGTAATTCAAGTTTCAAAAGTGGTGTAGACCACGCTATACGAGGAAAGCTATGCAAATCGTCCCGCTCAAACTGTCCGATCACAGCCCTTCTCTATACTGTTTTAGCTGAGACATAAATCTTCTAATTGAGTTTACAGCAGCCCATCCAGGAAAAACAACACCATGCCAGTGTTATTTAGAGGAAATCCTCCTTTACAAATTTCCCTGGCATTTCCCCTTCCTGTTTTTGTTTCACACCACTCTCCTTGAAGTGCTCCATAAATCACAGTGTCACAGGATCATCGTTGAGTCGGATACTTGCAGATCACAGACTGAGAAGTTCAGTTGCTGTAAATTCAGATGATAACCTGCTGAATTGAATCTGATTAGGTAATTTGGACATCTTCAGTTACTCTTAGCCATGTATTCAGAAAAAAAACAATAGGTTTTGGGTTGAATATGAGTAATTACTTTTTTTCAATTCCTCTTTAGTCCTATTTTTTTGTAAAACAGCTGTTGTACCGAAAGCCTCTGTTCACCCTGTGGGCCTTTCTTTACTTAGCAGGGATAAAAATCTGAACACGATTATATAAACATCACTTTTTTGGACAACGTCTCTTTTTTTTCCCAATAGTAAAGAAGGTAGAGTAGTACAGGCTTTATGTAAGGACAGAGAGGACGTAGCCGTGTCCTGGCAGCATCCTTTCCCTCTTCTCATCTCTCTGTACTCATCCCATTTTTTCCTTCTCTTCACACGCTAATCTGTACTCTTATCCTCTTACTCTCTGCTCCTCTCTACGGTAAGGCTGCGTTGTCGACACTTTGTTCCCTTTCAGTTGTTTTCACAGCTGAAGGGGAAAGTACAAAAGCATTTGTCAGTTTTAATGAACTATAAAAATTAATATTATGGGCGGAAGGACCGAACTGTACAGTGCAAAACAGCCGATGAGTAACATTGTGTCTCACCTCTATTACTTAAACCAGACAGCCAGATGCTTTGTCGGTCCCTGCTGACTGCAGAGACGTTACATACACTGTCTTGGATGCAGGGTCACTGCTTGACTAAGCAGGTCCTGAGATGTCCAGCCGCGTCCCCTCTCGCCCGACCTGCATTAAAAGGAGGATCATGAGAAATGCCAGATGAAATAAAAGTGGAATTCAATTAATCTTCGACCTCTTTGCACTACTCCAGTGGGCAAGATTTACACCCTGGGCTTTACACAAATCTAGTTATTTCTGGCACATTCTTTCCATCTTATGCCTTTTTAAACTGTTAATCACAAGCACAATGGCAAGTAGGGTTGCTGTTGTTGCTCTAATTCGATGCAGAAGAGTCTTAGGTGAATTTCTTTGGCTTTTATTTTATTTTTAAATTTAGTTTTATTTCGTATTAGTTTCAGAAACTCTTGATTTGGTTACGATTTCAATTTCAAGCTGCATGATTAATTGTTAAAAGATCGCACTCTTGATTCAAATGATTTGTTTATATCTTTTAAACCTAAAAACCTAAAATCTGTTTTCGTGCTGCCGCTGACACAGAGAAAGCAGTTTAGGTATGAAACCGCTTCACAAGTTGTGAACTGTTTCAACCATTTGTAGTTCTGATATAAACATATTTATTGTAGTGATCAAAATATAGAAAATCATCTTTTCAAAGTAATTTTCACTTAAAATTGTTTCTTCAAATAACGTTTGTTGATTACAAAGTTGATTACCGGAGATCTCGAAAAGTAACTGTCAAAAAAATTAATCATTCATTCAAAAGATTCGTTCAAAAGCGTTGATTCATTCAGTAATGAAACAAGTGAAGTATTTGAGTGAGTCACTGGATCATTCATTCAAGAGATTTGTTTAAAAATGCTGATTCATTTAGTAATGAAACATGTATTTATGTGTGAGTCATTGAATCATTCATTCAAGAGAGTAGTTAAATGCTGATTCATTCAGTAATGAAACAAGTAAAGTATGAGTGAGTCATTAAATTGTTCATTAAAGAGATTTGTTCAAAAACACTGATTCATTCAGTAATGAAGCAAGTGAAGTATTTATAAGTAAGTCAAAGAGTCATTCATTCAAGAGATTTGTTCAAAAATGCTGATTCATTCAGTAATGAAACAAATATTTCTGAGTGAGTCACTGAATCATTCATTCAAGAGATTTGTTCAAAAACACTGATTCATTCAGTAATGGAACAATTGAAGTATTTGTGAGTGAGTCATTGAATCATTCATTCAAGTAATTTGTTAAAAAATGATGATTCAGTAATGAAACAAGTGAAGTATTTATTAGTGAGTCATTGAATCATGCATTCAAACTATTTTTTTTGTAATAATTCATTCAAATTAATAAAACCTTTTGGAATAGTCTGCAGCAATTAAAATATTTTGTCACAGCTTCTAGTAAATTACTTCAGAATCGTGATCTCTATTTGAAACTTCGTGATCGTGATTTTAAATATATCCAGAATCCAACAGCTCTAATTATGATTTTCTTTTTAAATTAGGATAATTTTAATTTAGAGCTCTTAATTTATTCCGTAATTTTACTTTGAATACATTCCAGTTTGACTGTTCTTCACGTTATAATGTGAACTGTTAAACAAACTGTTGAACTTTTTATTAAAAGAACCGGCTCATAAGAGTCATTTGTCCATGAATCATACAACACTAGTTGTGTTGCATGTCTGTTTGTTTATCAGAGCTCGAGTACTGAATGAATGCATCCTCGTGATGAGTGCATGTGAGGGTGTACAGTACGTAGTTTGAATTTCACTGTTTTCTAATCCTAGAATAGCGTAAGCGGAGATGCCCGCACACCCTCCGAATCTTTTCTCTCGGGTCTCATTGGGCCCGTGCCCCACCGCCTATTCTTGTGTGGCCCATTCAGGAAATTGGGCTGTAAATAAAGACAGACCTACATTTCTCCACCTCCAAAATAGCTCCAGATAAAAGCTTCTGTATCATCTGGATGTCGGAGTAATAGTGCTGAATGCACTCATGGGACAGGCACAATTAGCTGTGTTGCATTCCACAAATATTATACAAATATTTAGACGGAGGAGCTCTTTGAAGTGGAGCGAGCAAAATTCAACTCTGATTTATGCGACGGTGAACTAGATTTATTTTACAGTTTTTCTCGATTGTTAAGACACATTTCTTGAAAGCTGCTCTCCTTTTCTCTAAACTGTGAACACAAAACCCAATTTTCAAGCTATATTCACAAAATCTCAGACTCTTCTTGCAAAACCAAACTTTCACCTCAAAACAGTTCAATCTGTGCTCAAAACTGAACTATGTTGTCAAGTCGTGCCCCGAGTCAATCAAAATTAAAAACACTACTGAACAGTCACTAAACACTACGTAGAAAAATAGAAAACACAATGCTCAGGACATGAAGCTGGAGAAATAAATGTTTATTGTTCACTGTAGGCTAAATGCATGTTGCAAAACAAAGAAAACCTGTGCATTTACACGTAGCACTTGTAAAAACAAACAGAAATCTTATGCGTTTGCCACTTGTGAACAGTAAGCCCATGTAAAAATAAAGTACAAAAATATACAAATACTGTAAGTGCATTACTCAGCCACAGCATCATGTCTCCGTACTGGGTCAGGCCACAGGACTTCATCCACATCACAGGCCACATTTTGTCTGGCCAGGCAACAACATAGATGGGAAGAGTTCGTGTGAGAGGAGGTCGAGGTGGTCGAGGTGGTCAGCGAAGACAAAGAACAGTAATATCTGATGAAATCAGAGCGACTGTGATTGACCATGTTCTTGTCCATGGTATGAGCACGAGGGAGGCTGGACAAAGGGTACAACCAAACATCAGTAGATTCACTGTGTCCACCATAATCCGAAGATTTAGAGAAGAGAACAGGTAATTACCATTTTTTGACATTACTGTATAGTACAGTATGTAAATGTTGACAGCAATTACTGTATGACATACTATAGAGCTGGTAAGTCCCGCCCATCCATAAAACCTCACTGGACCTCTAGATTGAAAAATCGTCAATGCAAGTGAATGTGAGAAAATAATTATTTGACTATAATGTCAAAAAATGGTAATTACCTGTTCTCTTCTCTAAATCTTCGGATTATGGTGGACACAGTGAATCTACTGATGTTTGGATTTCATCAGATATTACTGTTCTTTGTCTTCGCTGACCACCTCGACCACCTCTCACACGAACTCTTCCTCTCAGGCCTCACAAACCAGTGTTCTCTGAACTGGCTTACTGTATATGTTCCCTCACATCATTAGCCACAAGTGTGATCAGTTTTGAGTTGTTGTGTTCAAGTGGTGAAACCTGTGCTTTAATTGTGTTTGACTTTTGTCACCTGTGCTCACCATTATGCAGCACGGGTGCATCACAATGAAAATGTGTTGGCAAGTTGTCTAAACAGGTGAAAAGTGCTTATGGTTTTGCCAAAAGAGTGACTGATTCAATCAATGGGTTCAGGCAACTGAGCATTTGGTTCAGACATTAGGGTTTAGTGTTTTAGCAATTGAGAAAAACTGTAAAATGATCAGTGTTGCTTTTTATTTTAACCACTCTTAAAGGGACTTTGACAGCACTTAAGCATATACAGAATGAATGACTTGGGTATCATTTAATAGATTGTTATGCTGTTTATGTCTTACCATGCAGTATTTCAATTGTGTGTATGTCAGGGCAACACTTTGCGTGTTTGCGATGAAAGGAAGGAAGGTAGACTCTCTTCAACTCCTCAAGTCAGCAGCTGCAGCAATCTGAGAAGCCAGAGAGATGCGTGAGAGGAGTAGGGCAGCAGCGGGAGCTTTCTCAGACCCTAAAGCTATGCTTCTGGGTACAGGACATGTCTCTTGCATGTCAGAGACTTTTTAACCCCTATTGATTTTTATTTTATGGGCAACAGCTTGTCATTGGAACAGTACTCATAAAAGGTGCATATTAGTATTTTAAAGCAGTATTATGTACCCTTAAGGTACTACTATAAAGCTTTTAGAAGTAAGTAAGATACAAATGTCTCCCTTTGAGAGGATAATGCCCCATTGACAACCTATTGAACCCCAACAGGTACAATTATTTTTTTTTTTTTTTATGAGAATGCAGAGCACCCAGAAAACAAATAGGTGCAAGACACCACTAATTAGGGCTGAGATGTTTTGCTCCCAAACAATCCCACCAACCAAAACACACACCCCCTTCAAGGCTTTTGGTTGGTTGAGATCTCAAGTAGCTCTTAGACGGATCGACAGCTGGCCAAACAAGCTTAATAGAGCAGTAGCTAGTCTGGAGTAGAACCTAAGCCCATTAACTCTTCTCCAGGCCCACTAGGCTGCTCATTGGTCAGTCAGGGATCAGTCTGCTTCTGTTTTGATGCTAACATGACCTAAACCTGAGGTTGAGTGCTTGTCTTTGGAAACTGGGAGAAGTACCTAGAAATCGTACCTATGGATTGACATAATGCCATCGCTAAAACACTTTTTCTACAGTTGAAGTCAAAAGTTTACATACACCTTGCAGAATCTGCAAAATGCTAATTGTTTTACCAAAATAAGAGGGATCATACAAAATGTATGTAATGTTTTATTTAGTACTGACCTGAACAAAAAAAAAAAAAAAAAGTTAAACTGCCTGCTTTATAAAAGTCCTTCAGGTCCCATAGATTTGTTTTTTTTTTTTTCAGCATTTTTGTGTATTTGAACCCTTTCCAACAATGACTGTATGATTGTGAGTTCCATCTTTTCACACTGAGGACAAGTGAGGGACACATATGCAACTATTACAGAAGGTTCAAATGCTCACATGCTTCAGAAGGAAAAACAATGCATTAAGAGCTGGGGATGTAAACTTTTGAACAGAATGAAGATGTGTACATTTTACTTATTTTGCCTAAATATATATATTTTTTCATTTAGTACTGCCCTTTAGAAGCTACAGAAGATACTTACATGTTCCCCAGCAGATAAAATAAGTTAAATTTACTCTGAAATTCTGAATGTTCTGAACAAGCGTGCCGTAGGTGTCCTGAAAAGTGAAGCCAAAAGTTTTCGATCGCCTCCCGGTGGCTGGCTGCAGTATAGGTCATAAACCCCGCCCTCTCCATGTAATCTAATGGGACGTGAGCCAAACTAAATAATCAAATTACACGGCAAATAATTTTTTTCCAAAGGTGATTTCCATCGTGTGAGGTGGTACTTATAATGCTGATTCATGCTCAGGTGTTCGTTTTTCTAATAAGTTTGCATTTAAGTAGTTATTTGATGCTATAAAAACAGGGTGTGTTGTCATGATTGTGATCGTGCGATTGGGTCTGCGGGAGTTTGGGCGGGACTTTGACACCGCGGCTCCGCCTCACGACACTACTGCGCATGCTCTGGCTCCAAACAAACCTCTACTGCGCATGCTCTGGCTCCAAATGACGTAACTTCCCCCAAGATGGTAGCGGCCATATTGAGCTGTTTTGGCTTCACTTTTCTATAGTGGAAAGAAGCGGAAACGCGTTGTCCATCTTTTTTTACAGTCTATGGTTCTGAAGCATCAGTGAGTGTTCGAACCTTCTGTAATAGTTGCATATGAGTCTCTCAGTTGTCCTGACCAGTGTGAAAAGACGGATTTCAAAATCACACAGTCGTTGTTGGAAAGGGTTGTAAATGCCACACAGTTGATATCCGTTACAAATACTATACCCGTACAAACCCCATATAAGGTCATTGTTGACCACATCACACCATGTGTGGCAGTGGGTATTGAGTGCCGTCGTCTTTTGGTTTTAGGGACTGAAGATGAGACTCTTCTGTTTTCTCTCTCATACATGCCACCTCAGAGTCAGTGGGATATTGTGTCATAACCCCTCTGCCATCAAAACAATAATGCCACCTTCATAGGATGGCCGGTGACAGGCTGTTTATCAGCAAATTTAACCCTGCTCCGTAAGCCTTTTGCAATCTTCATGGAACATGATCTTTACTTAATATCCTATGATTTTTGGCATGAAAGAAAAATAATAATTAAAAAAATTAAAATTTTGACCCATATATTGTATTTTTGGCTTTTGCTACAAATATACCTGTGCTACTTAAGACTGGTTTTGTGGTCCAGGGTCACATATTGTTATTACTAAGTTATTACTGTGATATTACTATTTTTAGATTATAGATAATCTATTCTCATTTTTACGAAAAGATATCAATTCTTAAATTCCAAGAATTGATTATTCTAGCCTGTTTTCAGCTAATGAACTGAACATTGTAGCACACTTCCATCCAATAAATCGCAATAAGCTTTGTGCTTTGTTACTTTTGATATGTAACAAAGTCTCTGATTTCAAATTCTGTCCATTTTATTACAATATTCAAACAGTAAATGGCATTTCGCCTCAGTGGCAACATGAAGCTCACATAAACTGATCGTTTCTTATGCTTTAATACCAGTTAGAGCACAAAATAAACACGAATGAACATCCAAAGATTTGTTCAAAGGAATAGTAAAACTTACCCAAATCCATATCCTGTCTAGCAATTGCTCAATCAGCATTTCAACCAAGGAAAGATGCCAATATAACGGCTTGTAAACGGTGTCACATAACGTCACATTTACCTTTTATGATTATTATAAAAACTTCTTTGAGTGTAACTTAAGTGTAGAAACTTTTGAAAGGTAGGGCAAATACTATTTTTTCATTATTTCAATTCAGAGTATAAAAACAAGCTTGTTTACTTTTTTTTTTTTATTGCATGCTTTTCAGACATATGATGTGTTTACACAGAGCAAACAGGGCAAGACATCTGCCCTGTTTGAATGTTCCCACGTGTGAAAGAGAACTAAAAAGCACAAGTCTGAAGGGCAACAGCAGCCCTCATTCTGTCGGCCCTCTCACATCTGGATTCAATAGATGCTGTTTGGACGTACGAGGGAGGAGCGAGTATAAATAGAGTGACTGCCGTAACCAAACTAACCCGCTCGGCTCCTCCCTCACGCTGGGCCAGTCTTGCCCCTACACCGCACTAATGTCCTCCCAGCATTCCTACACTTTCTAACAGCCAAACGGACAATTATGCTGCTGCTGTTGGCCACTTTTAAACAGCAAGTGAAGCTTGAATGAATGTCTTGGATTAAGATACTGATGGCTGAGTAGGAGAATTCTGTTTGGTCTTGTCAGTTGGGTTGGTTTGTTGATTACAGCATCTTAAATACGCCTCAAGCGAACTCAGCAGAGGGAAAGCTAAAAAAGAGCCTCTCATTTGACTAGAATAATGTGTATTTTCGCAGACCACATAAATGAAACCAAGCCATGTTTTTCGGAGAACTAGCATAGGGTGGTGCTACGCAGGGGGCAAGCGTAGCTCTTTTTGTTGTGGCCATCTCAAGTGGAGCCCTGGCCCTAAACACATGCCCCCTTTGTTGGGCACACGTGCATATCCCGCTTCTTTGCCCCACCCTCCCCTCGCTGTTGGATGAAGGCACAAATGCAAAAGAAGAGGGTGTGGTTTAAGGTGGGGGGTCAGGCTCGCCAAGCCAAGCCACGTCACATCAAGCCAAGCAGACCCCTCTTGCTTGAGCAAGTTTTAATTTGCGGAGACTCCGAGATGCTGCAGCGCCAGTGGACTCGTTCACCTCACACACGCACACACACACATGAACAAACATGTGCCTGCGGATTTGTTTTGTCACTGTGTCTGCGCTCACCTCTTTGATTGATCATTTCATAAGCCACTCAGCCAGCCTGGAATGAAGCTCCGTTGGGTTCGTTCTTATTGTTTTCTCCATGTGTGTGCTTGCTTGCTTTTGTCACAGTGGGCTGTTTTCCAAAGCGGCAAAGGAATTCTACAAAAATCTCTCCTTATGGAACTAATAAAGTATCAAACCAGCTTAGCATTCCAGCAGTCTATAATACTGTAAAAGCACGCTGAGAGGGTGGGATAATATCCTCAACACGTCAAGTTTTCAGAACGGCAACAACTTGCTCTGACTAGACTGACGCAAAACAAAACTAGATCCGCTTCATTTATAAACAACAAAGCAAAAGTTGAAGAATGTATGTGAAAATGTATGATTGTTTATCCAAAGATATTAAAGCGTTAGTTCACTTCCAGAATAAACATTTCCTGGTAACTTACTTACTTAATGTAGGTTTTTGAGAAAAACATTTCAGGATTTTTCTCCATATAGTGGACTTCAATGGTTCCCAACGGGTTGAAGGTCCAGATTGCAGTTTCAATGCAGCTTCAAGGGGCTCTACTTGATCCCAGCTGAAGAATAAAGGTCTTATCTAGCGAAACGATTGGTGCTCAATTCAGATTTTCGCTCGGATCCGATTCAGATTCCAGTGTGAACAGATCATGGTTCTGAACTGAAGGGTTGCCACGTTTTTAAACACAAAATCTGCCTAAATGCTTCTCAAAACTAGTCCAAAATGAGCTCAATCGCATTCCGTGGGGGGTAATATTGCATTAGTGGAGTCGAAAAATAACCCGGAGCAACAGTGGAAAAAGTAGCCCAATTCAGCTGAAAAACTGGACTTGGCAACACTTGTCAAACGGAAGTAAACATGGACAACATAAAGTAAGCGATTATGCGTTTATTTAAAGTGTGATCTGCTGCAGAAGTCAGCGACGTGCAGGCAATATGAAAAATAAAGAAAAGGATGTGACAGAAGAGTTTTGAAACTTTAATGATACAAGCCCTCATGTTTTGCTTGTATATTGTCATTGTAATACTTATGAGTTCTGACACATCTCTCCTCCACTGACTTCCTTTCGTAACTGTCTTACTCACTCTGGGTATGTAAAATCTTTGAAGTGCCTCCCATGAGCATAGTATCATGATGAATGTTGATCTGGAGTGACGTAAAAGTCGCGTTAATTCCGATATGACTGTTCACATTGCGGTTGCATTGCAAAACATCTGACCTCTATCAAATTTAGTACCACATTTTGAAGTAGCACAAATCGGAATTGAAAAGATCAGATTGCATGCGGTTTGTGCTGTTCACACTGTCATGAGAAATACATTTCGCAGCTGTCTTGATCACTCTGGCTATGTTACATTTTTGAAGCGAGTCCCATGAGCGCAGAATCGAGACGAATGTTGATCTGGAGTGACGTAAAAATCGCATGTATTCCGATATGACTGTTCACACTGCGGCCACATTGCAAATCATCTGACCTGTATTGGATTTAGTAGCACATATAGAAGTGGCACAAATTCGGAATTGAAAAGATCAGATTTCATGCGTTTTTTTCTGTTCACACTGTCATGAGAAAAACAGAATTGGGCCACATTTGCCTGCAGTGTGAACCTAGCCTTACTGTTGTTAAGCAAAAGAGACTAATTCTAAAAACATTAAAAAGTTGTTTGTGAATATGTAATTCATTAATAATTTATTTTAGATTTTTGTTAGTTTTATTTTGCTTTATATATATAAAAAGCAGTCTTTGTATGTTAAAATACTTTCTCATACTATCATTTAATCTTACAAACCATTTAACCCTATTTTAGGGTGGACAGAGAGGTACTCTTTGCCGTCCTCGTCTCCCTTCCTCTCCAGCAGTGGCTGAATGTACATCTCTCTCAGGCTGTGGCGATATCGCATTTGTTTGAAGCACAGCAAGAGAGGGAGAGACAGCAGAGGTTGTCAGTGATGAAAACAACTTGTCTGTTTATCAGAGCATGTGTGTAATTGCTCACAGAAAGAGACACTTTGAAAAGCCTGAGATGAAAAGGAAGGATAGAAAAATAGGAAAACAAAACCAGCTCCCCCTCTTCTCCCATTGGCTGTGAAACTTGGCTGTGATCCTTGGTCTATAAATCCCAATGCCAGCAGCTGGAGACGGAGCGACGAGAGACGGAGAGAATGACGGGGAAAAAAAATATTTATAAATAATATAAAATACACATGTATTTGTGTGTGAATAATGACAATAGTAGAATTATTTAGATGAAATCTGAAATCTTATTAATGAAGAAATGAAGATCATGTGAAATTTCTTTGAAGTAGCATGCCGTAATAACAGGATTAAGGCAGTAAATAAAGTCAAAAATGGTCAAATTAGATTTTCTTATTTCATGTATTACCATCACTGCCTTTTCCACACATGATTTACAGTACCTTTACATCCATCTGGCTGTATCCAGGACCTAATTTATTCCCGATATCTTAATTTCGTTCTGTTTCTGGCTTTGATTAAGCATTGTACTCTATTCTCTGTTGCCTTTTCTCTTTATTCGCGGGATGAATGGCCAGATTTATAGGCCGTATATCATCACAATTCAGGCTTTGTCCGCAGAGCCAAATTTGCTGGTAGAAAGTGTATTCGCTGGATCTGATGTCAGTGCTGGTCTGTTGAGACTACTGTCAAGTTGGATTTGGTCTGTTTGTTAAAAAATTTCTTCGCTTTTTTATGTCAAATATATGACATGGGGCCCAGAGGGATGCTGGAATTTCAAATGAGATTTTATTTGTGTTTTATCATCTTATTTTTCAATTTGTCATCCTAAATTAGTTTACTTTTCTTTAGTTTTCAGTGTTATGATGGTGTGTGTTTTGTGTTTCACTGTAGTTTAACTTTTTAGTTTACTTTTAGGTTTAGATTTAGTTTTGGTATTTTAGGGCTGTTTCATAGATTTACTAATAAATATATATGTTTATTTAGCATTACAAATAGTGTTTTACTTCAGTTAGTTAGCATAATTTAGTTTTCCGATATTTTAATTCCACTTTTTCATTTAGTTTCAATTAACAATGTGTGCATTGTTAATGGAACATATCTACATTTTAGTTTTATCATTCAATTTGATTTAAAATAACTGTGATGTTGTTGTTATTATAAATAATAAAATCTCACAAAGAGCAAGACATGAGCAGTCTCTGCTGTGCCCTTGAACAAGGCACTTAGTATACACCAGGGGATTGCACTTGTAATAAGTTCATGGTTGTGTTCTGTGGAAACATTGACTGAAGGTCACAGACACTAATTTCACCAGTCCTGATTGTGTTGTTACAGATAAAGAATTGAAATATTTGATTGAATTTATGATGGCAATGTAGGAGAAGAGTCTTGTGTAATCAGGCTGAAAAGTAACGGACGTAGAAAGAGGTTGGACTTGATACCGAAACAAATGTTTACAAAAACCAGATCCTCAGTTTTTTGGAGTGTTCAATTTGATATTGGTTTGAGGAGACGTCATGCAGAGATACCGAAACGGGACAAGGGGAAAATTACAAAGGAGAGCTGGCCTGAGCTCCTGGTTCATCGTTAGCACCCCTCTGCTCTTCAGCAGACATGTGTCATTGTGGAGAAAGCCAGATGATAAAGCACACAAGCTGCTGTTGTGTTTGTCATGGCGTGAATTTGTGACATTGATATAGTAGGTTAAAATAAATTCGCACAAGGTCTCAGGGCAAAAATATAAAAGAAAAATGACAAAAGCTAAAAGGGTATTTGAATTGTGCATTTGATATAGAAAAGTTCACCTCAAAATGAAAATTCATGATGAAAGTGAAAAATTTTATACAGTTTCTCATATCAAGCTTCTAAAAATAACATTTACATATGTGACCCCTATTATTTTTTTATTACAAAAATCATAGTATTATAGGATATTAAGTAAAGATCATGTTCCATGAAGATATTTTGTAAATTTGATATACCATAAATATATCAAAACTTAATTTTTGATTAGTAAAATGCATTGCTAAAAACTTCATTTGGACAACTTTAAAGGCAATATTCTCAGTATTTAGATTTTTTTTTGCACCCTCAGATTTCAGATTTTCAAATAGTTGTATCTCAGCCTAATATTGTCCTATCCTAAAAAACCATACATAAATAAAAGGCTTATTTAGCTTTCAGATTATGTATAAATCTAAATTTCAAATATTCCATGGTCACATATGTATTTGCCAGATTATTTTATTAATTTTTACTTGTATAAAATTCATGGTATACATTTTATCACTTTACTTTTTAAAGGTAAACACACTAAATCGCTGTCTACCATTGTATGAAAAGAGCAACATAGACATTCTGGCCCTATGAAATCAATTTTATTTTTTCCCGAATTCCGTTTAATTTTTTTTTCCCAATTTCCATTTTATTTTATTTTTTAGACCCCGTTTTATTGATAAAATTACATTTTAATAATCAAAAATCGAATTAATTGAAATCATAAAACTTAAAATAGTTAACAATTTATTAAAGTTGAACAAAAATGTAATTTTTAAGGCCCTATGAAATATGTTTTTAGTTATATGTAATATGTAGTTCCGCATATCTAAATATTTGATATTATAAAAAAATATATATTGTTGTATTTTTTTTTTTTTTTTCAGAAAGTTTTTTTCTGCTACATAAAGTTTGGTAAATCATTTTTCTGTTAAATATTCATTTAAAAATAATGTTTTAATTAGGGATGTTAACCGATGACCGTTTGACCGGTGGTTGACCGTATCAACGTTAACCGGTCAAAGTTGTCGGTAGTCGGTTAAAAAAAAAAGTGCCGGTGCGTCTTTTACGCATTCTGAAGGTGCCTGTTTTATCCATTGGTTTTATCATGTTGCAGTCTATTAGGCAACATTCCGCATAAGATGGGCTTAGATTTGGAAATACATTACATCTACATTTCAGTGGTAACCGATAAGGTGATGATGATCATCATCTTTCTTTATTATGGTTAGCACTGTTACCTCAACTAAAGCGGCGTCTCTTCGGAGCTGTCATTTTCTTAAATGAGCCGTGGCAATGTTTCAAATGAGCTTCTAACCTAGACAAACGCCTTTATTTTCAAAGCGATCACCTTGTACCCAAACCATTTGAAACTAAGGAGCCATTTGTCCTACGATTACATACAACAAGCTCTTCGGCGCCGCGTTTGCGGGACTCATGTTTCGCGCTGTCTGGGATTTTAAAAAAGTGACGTGAGTGTGTAACGCTCTAACCCGGATAACTATTCAAGTTAGTGAAATGAAAGAGATAGAAAACGGCAAAGTTGGTAATCCACACATTTAATGGTTGGTACATGACAACGCGCCCCTCTCATACATGAGAGTTTAACTCTTTCTTGGCGTTACAAAATATAAAGTGAAGGCAAAATATTAGCAAGAAGGCAGAGCGAACTTATCATCTGTATGGTTCTCGTTAAAACAGTCACGTAGTCATTCTACGTCATCTCCACACAGCGTGAGTTATATGTTACGTGATCAGTCTCTTAAAGGGCACCTCACAATATAAATGTAATGTATGCAAAAACTTAGCTTTGGCCGTTACAAGTGGCAGTGTGTGTGTGCGTGTGTGTGCGGGAGGCAGAGCGGCAGAGAGATGCGACAGAGTTGCGAAATTGCAGGCGCGGCTCGAAATGGCTATTTCAAATAGCGTACCATATTTTAAACTAATCGGTTAACCGGTTTCAACCGGCTAATGAGGCTCGGTGGTCGGTCAAGAATTTTTTTAGTTTTCGCCATCCCTAGTTTTAATAATAATTTTATTATTGTTAGTAGTAGTAGTAGTAGTACTATTATTACATTAAGTAATACATTTCTGTCACAGTTTCTTCAAGTTAAGCTGAACTTTTATTTTGATGTGTTGCTGTGAAAACCTTTACATTTCTGTTTGTATATGATATGATGATAGTTCTCTCAAAAAAGGTCAAATGCTCATGAAGTGACTCTCAAAGCAGTTCTTGCAAATATGTTTGTGTTCATGTACTCATATATTGAGGCAACAGAGGCTGAAATCACAGCATGTAGTAAACAAAACTGTGCATCTGCACCATTCATTCACACAGACATGCAGAACATACAATATTCATATTTAGATAGTATTTTTGCAGCCTAATATTCACAGATACACATCCATATCACGTTTGGATTTAAGTGTACTGACCTACCTTTGATTTACCCATTCAGAAATTCTGTGACTATACAGTAAATTTAGTTTTTATGACTGGAAAAAGAATCTTTAATATTATTTCATATGTCAACTAAAGGCATGTTTCCTTATTTGTTGATGCAGAGCGTGACTTCTCAGTAATCCTTTGTGCTTAAAAAGCAGAAGAGCACAGGATGGTGGCGTGGGTTATTAAAAGTGTCATTCCTGAGCTGTGAGAGCTTGCAGGCAGGTGAGTTTGGTGCAAGTTCAACAGGAGATGAGAAAAGGCATGTAGTCATTAAAGGCTTCAGGTGTGGCTGGTGCTCCACACACCCGGCTACAAAAATGTCAGCCCATGGGCGCAATGGGCTGCTCTGGAATTTGTCTTCAAGCTGCTGGACTGGCTTGTTTTTTAGCTGCTTCCAAACACATACCAATACACCATGGACGAAAAACACATAGAATGGCACATGTACGATTTAACACAAAAGGCGACGTTTAGCTGAATGTCCAAGCTGTTGTAACTTTATGGAAAAGAGCAGCGTGGACATTCTGCCAAACATCTTCAGTTGTGTTTGTCTGGGTTTAGAGCAGCATGAGGGTGAGTAAATAATGTCAGACTTAATTTCTGCCTGAAATACCCTTTAAGCAAGATCTGCTTGTCTGTGTTAGGCAGCTGTACACAGTGTAATCTCACTCTGTGGTGTCAAAAGTTAAGTAATTTCGCTCGATCGGTATCTTTGATTGATGGATCATACTCCCACTCCCTCTCTGAACCTCTGCTCCGGTAGCAGCCTGTTGTTAGCAGGTCTCGTTTATATGAGATGGATTGAACTGACACCGTTGATCCTGTTGTTGGATTTCTCTTTCACCACCTGTTCCTATTTCTATTATAGACAGATAACAAATGACTCACTGCTGATTGAGAATGAGTAGTCCTATATATAAAAGAACGCCGGACTCCGCCGTACACGCGGCGAGTGAGACTATCCGTTCATTGTCGGGCTGTTGTTGTTGGCACCTGAGGAGGATTTTTTCCCAAGGTGTGACTGCAGATGGTTTTTCTTCACATGGCTTGGTGCCAGTGTAAACCATGATAAATTTAATTAACTGTGACTTCATTGTTTGTTTTTGAAATTGCAGTCTGCATTGACAAACAGCAATAATGACGATGACCTAGTGACCTGAGTCTTGTACTGTTTTGTAACGACATCTTGCATATGTTTTTATGCTTTAAAAACATGTTTTTTGAATTGTCTTCTAATCATTAAAATCAAATCATTTAAATGGCTGGTTAGCATTCACTAGAGCCGTTCGCAGTGCTTTCAGAGTTCCTCTGAAACCCTCCACCTCCCCAGCTCCACCTGTATAGATCTGCTACAGGTAATTTTATATGCTATTTGCACAGAAGCAGCATAGCAGATCTATTCTGCAAAGACCAAATACATTAATATTGTCATATCCATCATGTTAAAATCCTCAGAGAGTCAGATACTATTGGCAGACTGTATACAATTATGAGCTACTAGTCTTAAGGCAAAAAAAAAAGAAATAAAAAAACTTATTGTTGAGCCCTGTTATAACAGAAGATTTGGCACTGAAGTCTTGTTTGATGGAATACAATCAATCTTTTAAGGTCTAACTCAAAGCCTGTCATTTAGCTGATATTTGACAAGGAGGGATAAGGTGTGGTTATGCCAGCTGGATAATTTATTGGAAAATTCAGCTGTGGTATCATTGACGAGCCAAGCCATGGATGAAAGACACGTACTGCTGCTTGTGCTTTCAGGTAGTTCCCAGTCTTCTATTAAGACAGACAGAGGCCTTTGTTTGTGCTTAATTTCCACATGCACGCCCATCTGACAGTCAATGGCGTCAGTATTTGTGCTGGTGGGATGCATGAAGCTTAGCGTGAACAGATCTGTGAATGAGCTCCGCCTCTTCACTGTGCATTTTGCCGAAATGTAAAGAATACAGGAAGATCCTTTTTCAGACACCCTGTTAAAAGAGCTCTTGTAAGCTAGCTGTGTGTGTGTGTGTATGGGTGGAAGGATGTGTGTGTGTGTGTGTGTGTGTGTGTGTGTGTGTGTGTGTGTGTGTGTGTGTGTGTGTGTGTGTGTGTGTGTGTGTGTGTGTGTGTGTGTGTGTGTGTGTGTGTGTGTGTGTGTGTGTGTGTGTGTGTGTGTGTGTGTGTGTGTGTGTGTGTGTGTGTGTATGGGTGGATGGATGTGTGTGTGTGTGTGTGTGTGTGTGTGTGTGTGTGTGTGTGTGTGCCTGTTCAGTTAAGCCATTGATTGCAAAGCATGAATGAATCCGTAGATGCTCCAGGCGGTGAGCAGTGTTCAGGCTTTCAACAGACTCCCAGAGGAGATGCTGGTCTGCTTTAAAGTGAGTGCAGCTAAACAGTCACAGTAAGAGACACAAACACTGATTCTCTGGGTTTATTTCGATAGGGAATACGGCTGGGTGATAAAGCTAAAAAAAAAAAAAAAAAAAAAAAAAAAATATATATATATATATTAGGGCCGGGACTCGATTAAAAAATTTAATCTAATTAATTAGAGGCTTTGTAATTAATTAATCGAAATTAATCGCATTTTAATCGCATATAAATATTTGACCTGAGAACAGTGAAAAGTAAGTTTTTTTTATATGGATTTTTAGTATACCATTGAATAATGACTGAATACATAAGCTTAAGCAACAAAATATTGTTTATTTTTGTTCAACCAAGTCCAGCAGACCAGTGCAATATTGCCATTAAGTGTAGCAATAGGCTCGATGTGCTACAGTGATATGCAAATTCCTATGCTCTTATCGACGCTTCCATCCATTCGTTTTTTTATTACAAAATTTCCCATCCACAGGGCCAACTAAAGCGGTCCCATCAGCTTTTTTGTCCATGTTCACTGTGGTTTGTTTTGCTGCGTCCCAATTCGCCTACTTATACTATGCCCTATAAGTATGTACTCTTTTTGTGAAGAAAAGTACATACTTTTGAGTATGTAGCAGAATAGTAGGCAAGCTTTGGGACATACTACTTCGTCATAACTGCTTCTTTAATGGACGCTCTGTTGCTTAGTTACCTGAATCCTGTCACAACTGCCCTGTCAATCATCACAGTTAACATTATCTACATTTCATTTCATTTAATTTCCTACCGTATTAGAGAGAAATTAAGAGGCACGTTCTTTAACGAGTCTTTCATGCCGAGAACTCTGCTCTTGTGTTTGCTTAATTATGTATTTAAACGTTAATGACCAAACCTATCATTATAAATGTTGCTGCACATGGAATATAACACGGATAACATTTAAAAAATATTTTTTATCAGGTTACACACTGATTATTTATCACTCAAACCCCTTTCTCTACCTGTCCATTGGTCGCGCATATCCTCCATGTTTGTAGTTTTTTAACACTTTTTATGCATGTTTGTAGTTCTAATCGAATCCTCGTTCACGGTGCAGTGTGTTGTGGGCAATATTAGCCGTTAGAGTGTGCATTGATCGTTAAGTAGTAGACCATCCGGGAATCTTTGGAATACTTTTTTAAACATACTACATACTAAACATACTATATATATATATATATATAGCACCTATTTGACAATTTGTTTTGATGTTTTCTTAGATGTAAGCTTCAAGCGGCCATTTAGTGCTCATGTACCCACCAAGAACAACTTTGCCACTAGCTCTTATGTTGATCATGTAACAGGAGGTAAAATTCATTTTATTTACAATAAATGTGCAATCTTTGGTCTTATTAATCGATAACTTGTTCCAGAGCAAAAAATTTGGCTTTAGGACAAAGTTAAGTTCATATCTGTTTATTTTTATGTATATAAATACTAACTGTGTACTATGTACTGTGTACAAATACTACTATGCAGGGGTTTTCAAACCTGTCCTGGAGCCTCCCCTGCCCTGCACATTTTGCTTGTCTCTCTCATCTAATACACCTGATTCAAATCATCAGCTCATTAGTAGAGACTGCAAGACCTGAATTGGGTGTGCCTAATAAGGGAGACATACAAAATGTGCAGGGCAGGGGAGGCTCCAGGACAGGTTTGAAAACCCCTGCTACTATGTATATAAATACTAACTAAAGCACTGCTTTTCTACTTTTGACTAAATTGTTTGCTTGTGTTTATTTCCTGTCGTACAAACCTCTAATACTTTTAAAATAGCTGTTGTTTAATAACTAATATTTTATATAACTAATATGCCATAGTATCGAGAAAGGGATCTGTTAGCGATTATGATTTGATCTTCAGAAAAAGTTACATTATTATGACTCATGCCGAGTTGTTTTAATAAGAGTTTAATATGTTTAATTATTATAATTATTATTATAATAATTATAAGATATTTTCAGGTTGCACAGCCCTCCTTTTTTTAAATGTGGTATATTCTTGTGTAGTCAGCATAAATAGTTGCACATCATTTTTGTTTGTCAGTTCATCAGGGATGGGCATAAACCATCCTTGGGGGCAATCTGTGTTTGTCATAAACACCTCCACGTCATTCTGAGTCACAGGCGTTCTTCTTTACTTCTTATTGTTGGTCTCTGTATAATGATACAGTGTAGTTGCCTGAAGCGCTGCTCTCGCGCTGCTTCTGTTTCTGACATGCCGGAGAACCTCTCTGGCCCCCTTCTGGCAGACCCCGGTACTGCTTCTCTCCCATCCAGCCGAGTGTGTGTGAGGTCTCAGTCTACAGAGAGACAAAGGGCATATTTTTCAGTTTGGAGGCCCTGCAGTGGGCTGGAGCACAGTGGTGCTGCATTGCCTTGTCAGTGTCACAGTTGAGAGAGAGAAGGGAACCAGGGGCTGGGGTGGAGAGGAGAGGAGGGGAGGGGGGTCACTCCATGCTTTTTCAGTGCTCCTATGTTTCCCCTAGCTGTGTTCGTGGCACAACATTGCACAATGGGGGCTTTTGTTTGTTGGGGGGTGGAAGCGGAGGCTATTCTGTTTCAATCATTTCTGGAAGTCCTGTGTTTGCGACGTGGTGGGGGCTTAATGCTTTCCTGTGGCTGTCTGTTGTTCCCTCTCTCTCCTTTTATTCAGTCTTTCTCTTTTTTTAGCCTCTCTCCATCTCTCTTTCAGTCTTTATGTTGCTTCTCACTTGTCTGCCTCCTCCTTGCCTTAAAGGGATAGTTCACCCCAAAAAAAAGATTCTGTCATAATTTACTTAACCTCATATTGTTACAAGCCTGTATTCAGTTCTTTATAGAATGCTGCAGTGATGACGCATTTTTGTACAGTAGGCCAACCCAGAAGTTAGTATTAACCTGGTTCCCTCAGCAAAAACACAATAGGTAGATAGATTTTTCCATTCGTTTTTGGAATGTTGGAGAAATTAAGCAAGTTTATGTTTTTTTTCATATGTTTTGTTTATCATGATAATCTTCACAAATTAACTCAACTTTTATTATTTTGAAGCCTAAGTACAATGACAATAAGTTAACTAAGCGTTGGCTTCAAGATAGGGTTGTCAAACGATTAATTGCGAATAATCATAAATAAAATAAAATTTGTATATTTTTTTTGTATATATATAAATACCTACATATACATGTATATATTTAAAAAAATGTATATGGATTTATTTATATTTTTTATTTCTATATAATTCATATTATATATACATTTTAAAAAAATGTATATAGTGCTGCCAAACAATTAATCGCGATTAATCACATCCAAAATCAAAGTTTTTGTTTACGTAATAAATATACATACATTTATTATGTATATATAAATACACACACAGTATATATTTGGGAAATATTTACATGTATTTACATGTACAGTATATATTTACATGCATATAATTGATATTATATAAAATATTTTTTATATATTAACATAACATTTTTCTTAAATATACACATGCATTTGTGTTTTTATAAATACATAATAAATATACACAGTACACACACAATATATAAACCAAAACTTTTATTTTTAATGCGATTAATCACGATTAATCGTTTCACAGCACTAATTTTATATACAAATATAAAACTTTTCTTATGTGTATTTATATATACATAATAAACATACACAGTACACATATACAGTATTATATAAACAAAAACATATTTTGATGCGATTATTCGCGATCATCGTTTCACAGCACTAATTTTATATACAAATATAAAATTTTTCTTGTGTGTGTATTTATATATACATAATAAACATACACAGTACACACACGCATATATTATAAACAAAACTTGACAAAAAACATGATTAATCACAATTAATCGTTTGACAGCCCTACTTTAAACAAACTAGAGTTGTATGACTTTAACATCACCACCACTGATTTCGACAACTCTTTCAGTCTTTATTTACAAAATAAAGATTGTAGTTGTAAGTTGTAAAAAGAGCCTCATATAAGCCTAATATTTCGTCCTATGGAGTCCATTCATTCGCATTCGGAGATCGACACTTGACTGGCAAGACAGCTGTGAGCGGAAACTCAAACAGTGAAAGTGAGTTGTTCAAAAACTTTCTTTTTAGTAAACTCTGTGTACACAATGTTCTCAATGCTGGAGTTCATGTGTAGAGACCCAGGCGATACTTCAAGCAAAGTTTCATGGTGTGTCGAGCCTTCTTAGTGTTGTAAAAATATAGATTTTGATGCGCTCAAAGTTATGCCTTTAGTACTCCTATTCACCGGCCATTGACCACAAAACGAAATCACGGTCAATCTCAAAAACGGCTCATTTGTCGTAATTATGCTTTTAGATATAAGTTTGTCTCGTTTACAGTAAAAAAAAAAAACAGCCCAGGTTGCATTTTGGCAATAGTTATTCTTTAACTTAAAACACATTCAAAGACAACTTTAAGACGATGAAACGGAAGTGCTAAAATGCTAACTTGTTTCCTGATATTGGTCTATTCTGTGGAACACAACAGGAAGAATTTTGAAAACTGCTACATCATGCTATGCCATGCTACTTCAATAAATGTGAACTGGAGTTTTTTTTTTTTTACTTAGAAGGACAAAAAGCACAAAAGCATAATAAAATTGATCTATATGACTCTATATTGTAAATAACAAAAGAATGATTCCTTAATGAATCAGATATCACAACTTCTTCAAAAGAACCAGGGCAGATATCAAGATTTTTAGCCTATATTTGTCTGTTCCTCGCACAATTGCTTTCATATGACTTCAGAAGACTTAGCTCATGACTCATATGTGATACTTCTACTTCTTTTTGAAGAAACTGTCCCCATTTATTGCAATTGCATAGAAAAGAACAACCAATGCAGCCTCCGTTAGTGTTCCACAGAAGAAAGAAAGTCAGGTTTTGAATGACGTGAGGATGAGCAAATGCAACAGTTTGTATGCAGAATGGACATGAGACGAGTAGAGGTGCGGTGGCCATCTGCCCTGCTCTGCTTTTCGCCATCCATCCCCCGCCCCTCTTTCGAGCGGCCGCGTGCTTCTAACCCCTTGATTCCTCCTGTTGTGCTCCGAGCACATTTCACCTCTTCCCTACGCAGAGCTCTCGCAAAAGCTCCTCCTTAATCTGACTAAGGGCTAATCTGTTTTGGGATGGGGGGGCCAGACGAGGCTTAGAGCCACCAGACTGGCTGACTCACTCCGTCAAACACCCGCCTTCCCTCCATCCGTCCGTCTATCCATCATCCTGCCGGCACTGCCAGACAAGAGACACCTGTCTGCTATAGTGATCAATGCTGCCAGTGGTGGAGGCCTGCCTGAATCACCCAATGATCGCCTCTCTCTCTTCCAGCACATGCCGCGCTATGGTTAGAGGTGTATTTGAATGATTCTGGTAAAGAACAATCTGTATCCTACAGGATTTGGTTTGACTTCTGCTGTGCTTATTAAGTTAGCCTTTTCGATTTCCCTTGGGTTTTGTGGTTTATGGCCCCTGTACTGACTCTGACATTAGAATGAGTGGGAAAAAAAGAGTGATATTGAGAGAGAGAAGTAAACAAACTCTGAAAAGAGGAGGTGAAAGAGGAGAATAGAATAATGATGTCACCATCAGCCAATAAGCGGCGTGCACCAGAGAGCATTTAAGGGCTGTCAGCTGTCCTGTTCCATCCTCATCACAGTACACACACAGTGGCTATGTTTGGAATGGAATACTAACTGCTCAGTATGCACTGCGTACTATTTACAAAATAAATAAATAAATACAATTTAAAACAGGGGAACAGTTGCTATAATGCAACACTAAGTATTTCAAACAGTAGTATGCTGCGGTGTCACATGATTGCATAACGCTGCATGTGAGTGATGTCTAGTTTTTTGTGTAACATGGTTTAACGTAGCCTACATAGGGCAAGTGGATTGGAAAATTGGATGCATTGCATTGATGGGTGTTTTAACTTTTGGTAGTCTGATCAAATAATGAGTTAAAATAGAGATTAAAATTCACAAATGTAAGAACTTGCAGTTTATTCATTACACTAGAAATTAAAAGGCATAAACACTTTTGTTGCAAATTTGGGGTCGGTAACATTTTTAAAGATGTTTTAAGTTCCATGCTCACCCAGGTTGACCAAAAATACATTAAAACTGTAAAGCTGTGAAATATTATTACAGCTTGAAATTAATGTTTTGTATATCCCGTCACCCAGTTCTGTGTCATTTGCATCACCTGGCGCGAATTTGTGTCTTTGCATTGATTTTGTATGGAATCTACTCGTATAATTGCGTGTGTATAATTAAATTAAGTTTTGATGTTATTCATGTCAATCATACCAATAAAATCATTGTGTAATGCTTTTCTTAATTTTCTGATACAACTGGACAAGTCAAACTGGATTTGTCAATAACCTCTTTACTGATTGAAAACGTGTCATGCAAATTTTCTGCTTGAGTTTACATTTTTCAACTCAAAAGACATATTGCGTGTTTGTGGAAACTGCGTTGTTTGGTGCGAATTTGCATTTTTGCATGGTTTACGTAATCGTTTTGCACAAATAATTGAATTAGCTTTTGGTGTTATTCATGTCACTTGCACAAATAAAATCATTGCGTAATACTCTTCCTCATATTTTGATGCAATCAGTTCTCCTCCCACGGTTCGGTGTGCACCAGGACCGCGGTTCAACTTGAAACTGACAATGCATCTGTAATATGTTTTAAATAACAACACGTAAAACAAACAGGGTACGGATAATGCATGTTTCTGTTGATGGATGCGCATTCTGGCTTCCCAATACGTTACAACAACAGCGATTAAATAAAAAACATGGACAAACCATTCTTGTTCAATGCAAGTGCCGTATGCTGGAATGTGAGAAGTCATTTATTCCGTCGTCTCCCGGGTGCTGATAGCGCTCGTGTGCAGGTGAGACCTGAACAGCACACTTTGTTATCTGGATTTAAACTAAACTCATTTAAGCTTTGCCAGTTTCAACATTTAAGAGCCATAAGATGCAAACTCGTGTGCGCAGTAAGAAGTGAGAAGATCTGTGTGCTCGCTCATCCGTGCCTCAGAACACGCGCAATATTAAGGTCTTTTATTGTGTTTAGTATCAATGCATTCTCTTAACAGCAATTTACCAAACAGCAACATCAAGGAAGTCACTCACTGCTCTAACTTTAATTAACTTCAATTTATACTGCAATGCTTTTTTACATTTGATCATTTTATTTTATTATTAGACCTACCTAAAAAAACGAAAAATCAGTTTATTTTATTTGTATCTTTACTCTATTGTATTTATTTGTGCTGTTGCTTGTAGTTATATAGATTATTCTTATTTCTTTACTTTCACATTTTTTTTCCATAAACATAGCACATACTGAACCATACCGAAACCGTGACTCTAAAACCGTGATACAAACCGAAACGTGAGTAAATTGAACCGTTGCACCCTAGTGTTAATAAGCTCTTCACTGATTGACAAAACATCATGCAAATTTCCCGCTCAAGTAGAAATTTTTCAATTTGTGCGAAAGACACGATTGAGGCATATATCGTGCATTCGCATCGCCCAATTCTTTTGCGTCACCCAGAGGGAATTTGCGTCTTTGTATTGAATTTGTATGTAATCTGCTCGTGCAAATATTTGAAGTAGCTTTGACGTTATTCATGTCACTTGTGTAGATAAAATAATTTCATGATGCTCTTCTTCGAGAAATTACTTAACTTGCACACAATTAAGGCATATATCGCACATTCACGTCATTTCCATCACCCAGCGTAAATTTGAGTCTATTCGTGTCTTTGCATTTTAATTTGTATGTAAACTACTTGCACAAATAAATTAATTTGCTTTTGGTTTGCACAATATTACATTGATTCTGGCACTATTTTGACTTTCTCAGTGCTTAAAACAGTCCCTCTGCATTAGTCTTACAAGTAGACGTTAGAGGAAACGGCCAATGTCATTGTCAGTAGTTATATCATCTGATTTCCCAGCAGAGCCAAAGCCCTAAAACTACATGCCTAACTTTATGAATCATGTTTTACCTATCACAGTTTGAGCACAAACCTATTTTAGATATTTAATATTGAGTGTTATAGCTTGCTTGTCAAGATTAATTAAACACGCTGTTGACTGACGAGGACTGAACAGGATGTGAACGGTATTTTGTTATTTGTGTTTTCAACAGATTCAGTAAGAGGGTTTGACTTACGGTGTGATTCATCCAGACCATAAACACTACCATTTTTCACACTCAGCTGCACATGTGTAACTGCATTGCCTTATTTAGCTGTGAACCTAATGAGGACAATCTATTACGAGGCCCATTGTTTACCAGAGTAAAACAGCTGCTTAGTGTAATCAAATCTTTTTAATCCGAACTGTAAGCCCTTATAGCTCACAGTCCTCCGTAACAACAGGGGGCAATAACAGAGTATTGCAAACACAGCTTCCCTGCTGTCTACGTTGGTTAGCGTGCAGATGAATCTATGTCAGCCCATAATCGTTGATATTGTAGCGTCTATAACAAACACAGGTAACATTTTAGCATAACGAAAGCTATTTTAGGCAGTCTTACGTGGCTAAATAAGATCGCTGTGTCGGCTTTCATGTCAAATTGGGCCTGTGGTGTTTTAGCTCTGGGTTTGAACCCACGGTTCTGTGTCCCACTTATCAATAAAGACAGAATCTCATCAGTCCATTTCACATGAAAGCACAGAAAAACAAAGCTCTGAAAGGAAGAGGGGAGGTCGAGCTTGCTCAGCTCACTAAAGCCAGCTGCTGCCTCTGAGGGTGATTGTGCCGCGGGTCTTGTCCCTCTCCGAGAACAAAAACGGGCCACACACACAACCTCTCTGCTCCTCTCCCAAAATAAATAAAGAAGCAGAGGAGTCTGTATATATATGTGTGTGTGGTGGCAGATGATGAATAAGTAGCCACCAGTCGCCCTCTTCAAGACGGGGACGCTAGCCAGAGCAGCAGCAGAGGCACGCACGCTATGCGACGACCCAAAACTAGACAAGGCGAGACAGAGGCCGGCAGCACCGCAGAGAAATATAGCGGTCTGTCAGCATGCTTTTCATGAGGAGAAAAAAACAGAGGTTCGAAAAAAAAGAGCACTGGGGATGTTCGATCACACAATGTATGCAGAAAAAAAATCTGCGAAATGAAACGAGAAAATAGAGATGCATGATATGTATCTTTTTGATGCATGAATGGTAAATCCGTTAAATACTATTTAAATTTTTTTAAATCTGCCTCTGTTAAATGTAAATCTTTAGTGTTTAATTTTAATTTTTGTTTTTTTATATTTACATTAATATTTTACATTTAAATTGCTGCCGTTAAATACTATTTTGAAATTTACACTACTGCTCAAAAGTTTGGGATCAGTAAGACTTTTAATGTTTTTTAACGAAGTCTCTTATGCTCATCAAGGCTGCATTTATTTGATTCAACAAAAAACACCAAAAAACGTGATATTGCAAAATGTTACAAGACAAAATAATGCTATTTATTTTAATATACTTTAAAGTATAATTTATTCCTGTATTGCAAAGCTGAATTTTCATCAGCCGTTGAGTGTCACAGGATCCTTCAGAAATCATGTGCTGATTTGTAATTAGAATTATCAATATTGGAAACGGTTGTGCTGCCGAATATTTTTTTGGAACCTGTGATTCTTTTTTTCAGAATTCTTTGATGTATAACAAGTTAAAAAGAAAGGCATTTATTCAAAATATAAATCTTTTCTAACAATGTAAATCTATGCAATGACTTTTTATTAATTTAACGCATCCTTGGTGAATAAACGTTTTTTTTTTTTTAAAGAAAGAACAACAATTTACTGACCCCAAACTTTTAAACCGTAGTGTATATAGTAGTGATGCTCCGATTGATTGGCCACCGATCATGATCGGCCGATATTGGCTAAAAATAGCTTGATCGGCGAACCCCAAAAGCGCTGATCAAAAAAGCCGATCACTTGACGTAAATTACTCGCGCAACTTTTTCACACGTGCATGCACGGCGCACGTTAAACAACAGCAGAGCAGAGCTTACCAGTAGCAACATGAGTTCTCCCGTCTGGAAGTTTTTAAAAGTGTCCGATAAAGATTTGTCGGGCGATATGCTCAATTGTCATATCGTCAGCCGGTGAGATCCTTATTCGTTTTGTAAGGGTAGTCTTGTTATTGGCCTGTGACAGAGTACAGGCACCTTTTTGACGGATAATAATAATTGTATTGCTATTGACAAAGGCATCAGCAACTGGTGATATCTCTAATTATCGTCGATACACGATACTATGGTCTATCGGCACAACCCTAACTGGTTCTTCAAGATCATGACTGTAGCCTATTTCTACAGTTTTTTTTTTCAACATAGTTAATTTAGAGTTAATTTCTACAAATGGTACAAACTCTGCTAGATTATAGATAAAAGATTCCCATTCCCCATGCGATCGGCAGATCATGATCTTGGTGATCGGTAATCGGTGATCGGCCCCAAAAATGCTGATCGGAGCATCTCTAGTATATAGTTAGAAAACCTTTCTATTTTAAATAAATGCTGTTCTTTTTAACATTTTATTGATCAAAGAATCCTTTAAAAAAGTTTCCAGCACTTATAATAAATCAGCATATTAATATGATTTTTGAAGGCTCATGTGACACTGAAGATTGGAGTAATGATTCTGTAACTTTAATTACAGATAAAAATAAAATTTGAATGTATGTTAATATAGAAAAACATTGCTTTACACCGTTATAATATTTCACAATATTGCATTTTTGATCAAATGGACACAGCCTTGATGAGCATAAGAAACTTCTTTTAAAAAAATATTTACAAATCTTACTGATCTCAAACTTTTGAGCGGTACAATATTTTTATGATTTATTTGTTTTGAAAAAATGAGAATTGTTTTATTTTAAGTGTATTAACACAAAAATAGCAAAAACAGTATAACTAAATATAGACTTTAGTAATATCAGTCAATTATGAGTAATTAGTCGTGAAAATTATTATCATCTGGTCAGAATTTTAATATGGATGCTTCTGTATCAAAAAATTAAAACTTAACTATAACTATCATTATTTGTTATATTTCTTATTTGTTAACATTAGTTAATGCATTAACTAATATGATATGCATAACCAACATGAACTAACAATACATATTTACAGCATTTATTAATCACTGTTTATGTTAAATATTCATGTTCATGTTAGTTCACAGTACATTAACTAATGTTAACAGATACTACTTTAAATTTAAATAATGTATTAGTAAGTTTTGAACTTAAGATTAATAAATGCTATATAAATATTGTTCATGTTAACGAATATAAAGTAAACAAATTAAACCTTATTGTAAAGTGTTACCTTAATTTTTCTGTAATTAGTTAAAAATTAACTGAAATGTAAAGTAAACTTAAAAGTAGCAAGTAAAAACATTCATATTAATTCATATACCCCATGCTTGTGCACATTCCATGCTCTCTGACATCCACAAGCGTTTGTTATTTGGAGATTTGCTATCCACCATCTGTCAGATTAGCAGGTTGCTAATGACCTTGTCAGTTTTTTGAGGGTAAAGCTGCTGCATCATTTAATCTAGGTTCAAGGAAGGGCCGCTATATGACTGCCGCCGACATCCGCTTTAAACGGCGGGCCAAATATTTATGCGCTCAACGCTGGATTACTGTCTCCTTCAAGTAAACATAAAATGTAGATGTGGCGTTTTGACTCCAGATGTTGTGATAGAGAAAAGTGAGTGTGTGTGTGTGTGTGTGTGTGTGTGTGTGTGTGTGTGTGTGTGTGTGTGTGTGTGTGTGTGTGTGTGTGTGTGTGTGTTCACCATGCCAGGATGAAGAGTGTGCCAGCGGTATTGAAGCTGTTCTGCAAAGCTACTGATGACTGTCCGCAGAAACACGGCTTGACAGAAGCGATCCGTTGAACTCAAAGACTCCTGATTGAGCCTGAGAGGAGACAAGACTCTCGCTGTGACTGCACATGAGGGAGTGTGCGTGTGCTTTTTAAAGGAATAGTTCACTTAAAGGAGTAGTTCACTTCCAGAACAAAAATTTAAAGATAATGTACTCACCCCCTTGTCATTCAAGATGTTTGTCCTTCTTTCTTCAGTCGTAAAGAAAATTTCAGGAAAAAAACATTTCAGGATTTCTCCCCATATAGTGGACTTCTATGGTGCCCCCGAGCTTGAACTTCCAAAATGCAGTTTAAATGCTGCTTCAAAGGGCTCTAAACAGTCCCAACCAAGGAAAAAAGGTCTTATCTAGCAAAACAATTGGTTATATTCTAAACAAAATTTCAATTTATATACTTTTTAACCTCAAACGCTCGTCTTGTCTAGCTCTGCGTCAACTCTGTATTCCGGCTCATGACAAAATCGTCCTACATCTCTGTTTTACCTTTTTTGTATTACCTTTTCTTTGCATGTTCACTTTGTAAACACTGGGTCAGTAATTCAGTAATGTTTTTTTTCAGTAAAATTTTTTTTTTTAGAAAATAACTGATCGTTTCACTAGATAAGACCCTTCTTTCTCGGCTGGGATTGTTTAGAGCTTTTTGAAGCTGCATTTTGATTGCATTTTGGAAGTTCAAACTCGAGGGCACCATAGAAGTCCATTATATGGACAGAAATCCTGAAATGTTTTTCTCAAAAAACATAATTTCTTTTCGACTAAAGAACGAAAGACATAAACATCCTGGATGACAAGGGGGGTGAGTACATTATCTGTAAATGTTTGTTTTGGAAGTGAACTACTCCTTTATTAATGAAAATCCTGTCGTTTGTTCACCTTTATGTCGTTCCAGACATTTATGTCTTGGTTTTGTCTGTAGAGCACAAAACCAGAAGTTTAGCAGAATGTTCATGCTGCTCTTTTCCATACAATAAAAGTGAATACGTATTATAGACTGATGCGGAAGAGAAGAAATTGTTGAATGAAGCCGTTATTTTTGTTATCTTTGCACAAAAAGTATTCTCATAGCTTCATAACATTGCGGTTGAACCACTGATGTCAAATGGACTATTTTAATGATGTCTTTGCTACCTTTCTAGGCCTTGAACATAGTAGTCTGGGTCTGAAAGCCCTCGGATTTCATCAAAAATATCTTAATTTGTCTTCTGAAGATGAACGAAGGTCTTACGGGTTTTGAGCGACATGAGGGTGAATTATTAATTTTAGGTGAACTATCCCTTTTAATATTTCTGAACACTCGTTGTACATTATTCTGAATAAATGTGTGTTGTTTTCAGTGAGCTAGGAGTGTGTGTTTCTGTATGAGAGTGTGCTGATTTGTGAAATGAGTGTGTGGCTCCCGGACAGCAGTGGGGTATTTTCTAACCCCCCATCAGCCAGGCAGCGAGCAGGCGCAGGGCTGCCAGGAAACACAGCGCATTTAATGAAGCAAATCTGGGAAGCAGAGTATTTTTAGCAAACTCTTGCGCTGAGAGGAAACACCTCCAAAAGCCATGAAAAACCAAAATAAAACTTCTCGCCTCCCCCTCTTTCTGAATCAGCCAGACTGTGGTGGCCCGTGTCTGTTCGATTTTCGAGAACTGCCTGGTTTGTAGGAGCCTAGCGTGACGCTGGCACCGAACACAGTCTGGGTGCGTGTTTGTATAAAACTACATAGACTAGAGTTGTACTTAAAAAGAGAGAGTTTGGCTGTCTGGCTAAGTCTAAAGAGTATTTTATTTTATTTATTATTTTTTTATTTGAATCATTTACTTTTCTATGTTAAATGTTTTTGTGTTGTGTTGCCCATGTAGAGTTTAAAGGGATAGTTCATCCAAAAATTAAAATTACCCCATAATTTACTCATCCTCAAGCCATTCTAGGTGTACGGCTGTAGCCAGCTATGAGGTCACTGGAGGTCCAGACCTCGATACATTTTTCATGTTCAAAAATGAAATCTGCTGTCTGAATGACCTACTTGAGGTTTGAAACTCTTCATATGAGGGTCTACATATAACAAAGTTGAGCCAGTTTCCAATAATCGCTGTGACTATAATGGAGTGAATGAGGCTTGAGAGAGTTGTGAGGGAGCACAGCTGTGTTGCCAGATCCAGTTATTGTAAGTATCTTTAGATTTGTCTTTTTCACTTAATTTGACAGTTTAGAAAGTTAATAAAGTGGGAAGTTGCAGTTTTGGCATCCATGGATGGCTCGAGGGTGAGTAAATCTACTAAGCAAAGGGTGAACTATCCCTTTAAGTACTAAAAGGCAGATCTTTCCCATAACACATGATGGCTCTCACATTTCTTGCTCACGGTGTAGCTCACAAACCTAGGGTTATTAGCAAGTGGGACAGATATTTGATGATATTGTTTTGTCTGTTTCTTTCCATTGTTTTGTTTCCTGCACAAGAACCATAGAAACAGATGGTGGTTATCTGCAGTGAGTGACCTGTTTACAGAAGCAGGCGTGCGTCTATTGGTTTTCACCCGCTTGGGTCATGAGCCTTGTGGGATCGAGCGGAGGAAACATCCACCTCTCTGTGTGCACTGTTGTGGTTATGCCGAGTGTCTAGAATGATCCCAAGTGGGATTGTGTTTCCGGATAAGGATGTGGCTTGATGGAGCCAGGGGTCCGACCGCAGGTCTGCTTAGGGTCCAGTGGCAGTGGAGAGCGAGGCTAAGTCTGCGCCTGTCAGTGGTAACATGAGAGTGTTTGAGTGCACATGCTTATACACACGTAAGCGTATGCATGCCTTTGGGAATGAGATCAGTTATGTACAATTGAGGTCAAAAGTTTAGATACACCTTACAGAATCTGCAAAATGTCAATTATTTTACCAAAACGCTCACTGATGCTTCAGAAGGAAACATGATGCTTTTTGAATTTGGAGGTCAGGGAAAATTTAACTTATTTTGTCTTCTGGGAAACATGTAAGTATTTTCTGTAGCTTCTGAAGGGCCGTAAAAAAAAAAAAAAAAGATATTTAGGCAAAACAAAAAGAATGTACACATCTTCATTCTGTTCAAAAGTTTTTAACCCCCAGGCAATTAATGCATTAAAAATATGCTTAATCAAGCATCAGTAACATTTGAACCTTCTGTAATAGTCGCGTATGAGTCCCTCAGTTGTCCCCAGTGTGAAAGGATGGATCTCAAAATCATAGTCATTGTTGGAAAGGGTTTGAATACCCAAAAATGCTGATAATTTAATAATTTATATAGTTAACTAATGTAACATGAAATGGTCCAAAACAAAAGTAAAATCATATTTGTTTGTGTTTTAAGTATTAATTGTAACTATTATTAATTATAGGTAATTAATATTATATTATAACTAGTTATAATTATTATACCATAAACGTTTGTCATGGAAAAGAGTGACGTTAAAAACAAGCTGGAAACTGGAAAACGTGCATATGTAATTACCATGGTTACAGCACCACCTCCCTCTCCCCACGCCAGGGAGGACTTGTTTACCACTTTTCTACTTCAGTCAATGACATGCCAATCATTGCGGACCTCCCCCTCCCGTCTCCGATTGGTCCATCTGTTCACCTCCTAGTCCCGCCTCTTCAGGACTTACTATCAAAACAGAATGAGGTAGTATGCTGTTCTAACCGTACAACCAGACATCAGACTGCTGTAGATATTATTGTTTGTTAGGATATTATAATATAACCTAATATAATACATTATATTCAGGAAACTACTGTTATTTTTACAGTTCTGTTTTTTGCTGCAAACTAATAATTTATCATTTAATTTCATTTTTCTAATTTCAAATGAACAAAACATGGAAATATTTTTAACCCATGAAAGTCTATGTAATCAACATTTAAAAATAAGAACGTAAAAGTAAATTTTAGGAGTGAGGGTGAGTAATTGATGCACTAAAATTAGTATTATTATTTTATGATTTATATATAATTTATACCTGGATCTTGATATTGAAATCAGTGGCTACAGACTAGGCACTCAGCCTGTGTAAACATCCTTGTTCTGGTTAACACATCCATCTGCAACTTGGATGATTAGAAAATTACTGTTAATAATGATGCAAAGCACACATATTTGAGCAACTCTGCATTTTTTTTATTGCAAAACCTGTAATATCCACGCACCCAGACATGTTCGTTGCCTCAGTAAGGGCGTCTGTCTGCGTTATTGTGCTTTCCCTCAGTGGATTTGTTTTGCACCATAAAGGGGACATTCGGTAGTCTGCCTGCTCTGGGGCCTCTCGCTGGGTCACATTATCCCAAATCTAAGATTACAAACATCTCTCAGCCATCCGTGCCTGCATGCACGCCGAGTCTGCAGCAACAGAAGCGAGATTTCGGCGTACGACGTGATGGGTTCAGCTACAGCGCTGCATTTTAGTGTTATGGAATTCAAGACGGGTTCGCCTTTTTTCCCTCCACATGCGCATGTGCTAAAGCAGCGTGACGCACAAGCATTTTTTTTTCAGCTCCAGGGAACACTATTGAAGCTAGATTGTGCACCAAGCAGCACATGATGCATTAATGAAAAAGAAATGCCTTGCATTGTTGAAACAAAACAACAGCTTGGTGTCTGCAGCAATGAAGCAATCATATAATTTAAGAAAAATACCTTACACGTGTTTAGTTTTTCCATCAGTGTCCTGAAATGTGCTTTTGTGGCTGGTTTTGAGCCCAAGAGGATTAACATTCTGCACTGAGATTACCCGTTTTGAACATTCTAGTTATTCTTCACATAGCCCACTGAGTTAAGACCCTAAGACAGAGCGGCATCCAAGTGTGTCAGTGGGTTCGCCCGGGGATAATAACACTGTTTTTTACTGCATTCCTCTTGAAAGATTGCATCAATCCAGAAGATATTGTGTTTAACCTTTTATATAATGAGCCCCTATGTCAATTCAGTTGCTGATGAGGACGTCTGTGTGCTGTTCTTCTCATCGGGGCGGTTTGGAGCGCCACAGCGGCTGTGTCTATGTGGTCTGACCTGTCGGCTTTCACAGACAGGGAGGAGAAGGGAGGGCTGGTCAGCTCACTGCAGAGCTGGTCAGCGAGTGGTTGTCTCCCTCATAACTGCTCAAAAGAGCAGACTGGGTCAGTCACATCAGCACCGTCGCACTTGGGCCCGTCACGCTTCACTAAACAAGCCAGATAATGTCTAACCTTCACGGTTAGTGTTGTTAAACCTCTGCATTTGTTGTTAGGTAGAACAACGTTCTTGTAGTAGAAACCCATCGTGCTTGGCAATAGTTGGGACTGCATTCTTGAAAATAAATGAAGTAATGCACTGATTGTGATGGGTTATTTTAGTGTTTCTCCTCGTTTGTTCTACACTCAGCCCTAACTGTCTTTCTTTCCAGCAGAAGGCATGCATGTCTGAAATATTTTCTCATTGAGGAATTGCTGTGGAGCTTTTTTGTGTGTGCGGGATAGACGAGCAGTTTGCCTGGGGTGCCCCCTTTTGGTGGCATTCCAAATAATGAATAACTTCCTGCGTGCACTCACTACGACTGTGTATGTAAAAGGATTAGAGAGCACTAGCGCGCCAGGAATGCTTATGTTTAGGCTTTTTAGCTCGAGCGTAATTCAATTCTTAGGTAGTTAGAGGACGATGAGATATTTAAGGAGACGCGAGCGAGTTAGTTAGGGTTGGAATTAGAGCTGGGAAGTGTGCTGCTATTAATAGGCCATAAAAGGGCCATGTGGCTATTTAAGGAAGTGCAGTTCTCATTTACAGCTCCATGCATACCTTTATGTGTGATGTGTATGGTAGAATATTCCTGATGAATTGAATATTCCTATCTTAATTGATAGGGTAGAGGAACAAGTGATCAAGTTATCTCTTATGTGTAAATAATGAATGGATATTTTGATTCCCGGGTTCATTTATACTCTAGACATATTGAAAACTGACTCTGTTCAGTGAGCCAGTCCGTTGTGAAAGCATTAATGATTCATTAAGTGAGTCTGACTCAAACCAGTTAAGTGAGTCTGACTCAAACCAGTTTTGTTAATGTTTTTTAAATCAGTAAAAATAAGTATTATTTTAAAAATAAAAGTCATTAATTACTCACCCTCATGTCATTCCCAACCCGTAAGTCCTTCGTTCATCTTCGTGGTACTCTTGCAAACCCGTGCCAAAGACTGACACGGAAGAAAACAAATTGTTGAATAAATTCATTATTTTGTTTGCTTTGCGCACAAAATTATTAATAAACCATATAATAATAATGAGCCTTTATTTGCCTACATAGCCTGTGCATGCAAAAACAGCTTGCCACAGCGCACCTGCAGTGCAGATATAAGAATTATGAATGTATCTGGGAAAAACAGAAAGGAGACTGCATTAAAGTTTTAATAATTTATTAATAAACTAGTGCTATCTTGTTTTCGGTTGAAGAGATGAAGTCGGCGACACTGACTCTTGTAGTCTGCGCAGTAATGGATGCGTCAATTTGCAGGTTTCATACGGATTACGTAATCTAAGAATGTTTGTTCTCTATTTGAATTGGTTAATTTAAAAGTAGACATTTCACTCTCTATATATTTTCATTTTTCTTGTCTGTAAGACAAGTATACATAGAGTTTTGACGTTTCGTGCTTAAGTTCTCAGAGGCCGAGACGACATGACAAAAGTGCAACATTTCATTGTTATTCCGAGTGCACACAAATAAACGTAGAGTCTTTACAGATTCAAAAGATGTATTACTATTATCTGTATGACCAAAAATGACAGAGTATTTTAAGTGACTGCACCGACGCCTCCACTGTCATAAAGTAAGTGTGCTACTATTCAGCTTCCACACTCCACACAGATACTTTTTTTGTGTTCCAAAGATAAATAAAGGTCTTAAGGGTTTGGAACAACATGAGGATGAGTAATTAATGACAGAATTTTCATTTTCGTGTGAACTTACCCTTTAAGAGCCATTTGACTCTAAATCAGTCGTCACGGCTTGTGCCTTTTTGTTTTTGTTTCCAAATGGATGAACCTTTCATAAAATCTAAAACATGCTTTTACATGCATTTTACATGATGACTTTAATTAGATTTGAATCACAGTTTTACAAAACACTTTGATCACATTTGCAGCTGTCCACCCTGGAATCCCATTTGTCCAAAATTCTGTTTCTCTTAACCGTCTGTTGAATATCAAATATGTTATTGTGTCACGCTTTGCAGCAGTTTTGCATTTAGTGTGTTTAGTTGAGATATGGGCTAAGTAAATGTATATTTTATAGCTCTGGGGTCCGTTCTTCGTACGTCGCTAACTCAGTTAGCTGGATTTGATTGTTGTGGATTTGTCCTGATCTTGGATTGTTTCGTTCTTTGATGCGCATCTCTGACCTGCTGTCATAGTAACAGGTCCGGAAGGCTGCGCTCCTGACGGGTTATGATTGGTTGAAATGGCGAGGTCACATCTGATTGGTTAAAGAGCACGACTGACACGGACTGACTCACGTGGGAAAAGAAAAGTATCTTGCAAGAAAGTGTAGAAAATAATTACGACGATTCACACGACACACACACACACACAATGATTACACACACACACACACACACACACACACACACACACACACACACACACAATATATATATGTGTATATATATATATATATATATATATATATAAGTTTGAAATTCTCCATAACCCTCTAATAAAAGCTCTTGCTCCGTTTGAGAAAAAAATTGAACTCGCTCTTTTGCCATTTCGTCAACCAATCGAAGGGGTTGTGATCAGTGTTTCTACTATCGATACACATCGCATTTTAAACCAACGCACGAACGCGCAATAATCCTAGAAAACTTCAATCTAGCCATACTAATCATCAACAACAGGTGTGCACGAAGAACCAAATTAGCCACATTGCAATTAGCACGATGATCTCATTTTAGATGTGCCAATTTATCTCGGATGTATCAAGCGACGTACGAAGGACGGACCCCAGCATGTGCCCTGTGGCTGTTTTGAAAGTTATTCACAATTGTTTGTTGTTTTTCTCTCTCTAAACTTAGGAATTCAACTAAAGAATGTTCTAGTAATTTCTGCAGGGTGGCTTATGATGTGGCAGAATGCGCTGAAGAATGCTAAGCATCTCAACTGGCAGGAGTAGGAAAAGTGTCTCCACCCAGGCCAATTAAGTCCCTGCTGATGTTTGTTCCACCGTGGAGAGTCGAGAGTGTGTAAAATCACGTCCCGGTGCTGTGGGATCTCCTCAGTGAACCCTTTTTTCATTTGTAAGCCGATAGGCAACTAAACAAACATACACACTGTGATGTTAATGAGGACAGACGCGGTACGATTAGCATGCTTCTGAGCAGCTTTTGTTGAAGTAAAAATACAAACAAGAAAGAAAGTGTCCTTGTGATGTGGGGGAAGTGGTGTCCTTGCTGTGGTGGGAGTGACGAAGGTCAGGTTGTACAGAGACCCGGGTATTAAGATGTGGTCACATTTACCGTTGTTTAGGGAAATTGTTTCCACGAAAATCCATTTATTTGAATAGGAATCCACACAACTGGGAATTTAGCACAAGTGTGAAAATTTTCCCATGCAGATTTTGCAACAAGTTCAAGTTGATAATGCTAGTTCGCAGCACTGACCAGCAGAAAACAGCTTTGTTTTCAACAATAGACAATGGACTTTTTTGGTCCACTAAATTATGCCAACATGTTGCTAATGTGGCACGCAACTTTATTGGGTGTTTTGAGCTGTAGCTGTACCTTGAGGAGACAATCCAATGCTGGATTTATAGCAGCATGAATGGGATGCATCAGGTGTCCCTCATGAAATGCTGCCATCGTCGTGACTGCCCTCTGGACCACCCGCTCTTGTCGTGAGCCTGGACGTAGACCATCCATTAGAGCTGGGACGTTGATGATTTGAGGGGATGTATATCCTTCATCCGCTGAAATCCTACTCATACCGACTAAATGCGCCGTATTCATTTGACAAATAAACGAAACGGTTATGTTTCCCCTCTAATGTTGTACTGCATGATGTGAGCTCATAAATAAAAAGGGGAAAAATCCCATGTAGACATTTCTTTGGCTGTGCCCCCTGAGCCTGCTAGGCGGAGTGCCAGGGATTCTGTTGCCGGGCGACCAGGAGTGCTGTGCCATGCGACTTAGTTGCCTCCTCATGTTGAGCTGATGGCGCTGGCTGCCTTGTTAGCGCTTGGAGTCCCACCTCGGGCGGCAACCCACCCAGGCAGACCTTTCAACGGTATCTGCACATATGCTTTTCCTAGACCTGCTGTCAGATTCCTGGATTAGAGTTCCTATTTCATGAGGCGGGCATCACTATACATATCATATCTGCCAACCCATTATTTTTTTTGACGAAATCTGCTGTTCTAACATTGAAATTTGTTTGATATGTGCATATCCAAAAAAAAAAAATTGGATTTATCTTAGCAAGGACTGGCAAAGTTTTGATGGTATTTTCTTTGCATCCTGCCAATGTATAATACAGCGCTGCTTTGCATATGAGATAACTTGGGTAACCGCTGTATTTCTGCTTTTCCATGAGCAGCTCCTATTGTCAGAGAGTGAATTTGCATTTTTATTCAGCCCCTCTGCCACATTTGTTCTGACCAATATGAAAAAAGTATATAGAATTAAATATTAATTAATGATTAAATCAGTGCTGTCAAATCGATTAATCGTGATTAACTGTATTCATAATTAAAATGTGTGTACTGTGTATATTTATGTTTATTTAAATATACACGCATACATGTATACACACATACACACGTGTGTGTGTGAGTTTATATATAAATATTTACAATACACACATATTTTGTGCACACCTTAACGTTTATTTTGGATGCGATTAATTGCGATTAATCGACTTGACAGCACTAAATAAAATAAAATAATAAACAATGTTTTGTTAAATATGTAATGTTTTGTCATAATATACATAATGTGCTATCAAATCGATTAATCGTGATTAATCGACTTGACCTCACTAAATTAAAACAATAAACCAATTTTTTTGCACTAAATTAAAAACAATAAACTTTATGTTTTTTCAAATACATAATGTTTGGTCATAATAACTGTAATGTGCTGTCAAATAGATTAATCACGAATAATCGACTTCACTAAATTATATAAAATGATAAACAATGTTTTGTCATAAACGTAATGTGCTGTCAAATCGATTAGTCACGATTAATCGATTTAACAGCACTAAATTAAATAAAACAATTAACTGTTTTGTCGAATACATAATGTTTTGTCATAATGTAATGTGCTGTCCAATCGATTAATCGCAATTAATCAACTTGACTAAATTAAATAAAATGGTAAACAATGTTTTGTCAAATACATAATGTTTTGTCATAATAAATGTAATGTGCTGTCAAATTGATTAATTAACAGCACTAAATTAAATAAAACAAACAATCTTTTGCCATTTTTGCTCATCCTTATTTCTTAAAGAATGACTGAAATGTAAGGTTTTGTGTATGTTGTTTTTGTCAAAACGTATTATTTTGTCATTTAAATTGTCGCCTTATTTTATTGCAATTTTAGCATAGACATAGGAATTGTTTTAAAGCCTAAACATAGTTCTATTCTAATATTGTAATTTTAGAATTTTTCAAATGATTTCGACTACTGATTCCAAATTTATTTAGAAGAATCTGAAGAGAATTGACAAGTATTATCTGTATTATAAGAATCTAAAAAGTATCGACGAGAACTATCTGTATTGTAAGAAGAATCTAAAGAGTATCAACGAGTATTATCTGTATTATAAGACACAAAATATCTAAAATATATTAAAATATCACCTTTTTGCAGGAACCTAACATTGTTGACAAAAGTGTTGTTACTTTTCAAATGATTTTCTTTTACTTTGCAGAACAATATAATGGACAAAACATTTCCACTTGAATATAATAAAGACTTGATTTTAGCTAGTAATCAACCATCAGGAACACCTTAGCAATGCCCTTTTAACCACCTAGCAACTATCCACAACACCCTAGGATTTGTTATTTGGCTGTTGATCAGAGACAAACTATCAGCTCTCCTCTTGTGCATTTCCCACCCTTTCTCTCACTGTCTCATGCATCTCATATTACTTGACAGGGCTTGTCTCCCATTGCTCGCTCAATGCAAGCGATTCCATTGGAATGCTTATTGATCTCACATATGTCAACAGTGTACTAGGATCCCTTGACTCTCCACAGCACACAAGTGTGTTCAATATGGCTTGTTATTGAAAGCTTAATTTGAAACACGCTCCTATTTTTCATGCTTTCTTGCACTGCATAAAAGTGACTTTCTCACACTTTTAACAGAAGCTGCTCTCTCGTGGAAATAGGCATATGGAACATTTGGGGTTACATCATGATGTCAGTAACCTTTCCGCCATGGAACTGATTTGTTTGTCAAGAGCTGATTACAGAAAGCCTCCAAACAGACCCGTTTGTTTGTATGAAACTACAGTTCAAAGGCATTGTTTGAAAGGACAACGAACATGTTAAGACTAGATGCAGACAAAACAATTACAAGGATTTCTGTAAAAAAATTGTTTATGCCATGTACAATACCTCCGAATATCAATCAATCTGCATTCTTGTTTTACTTTCCCAGGCATTGTGCATTGTTGTGTGTTTCATATGTTAGTACAGTGGAAAGAATTATGCTGTTTGTCCCAAGTATATTTACATTTTAGACACAACATTGTCAGTTCCTTTGTCTATTTTTGCTCCACCAAAAAAGTTCAAAACAAAGTCAAAGAATCAACCACTGCATCTCCAAGCAACACACAGAACTGGTGTTTCATTCCTAAATGAATCAATGTTTTAAAAGAATCGCCTGAGGGATTCACTAACTCACTCATAAAGAATTGTTTCATTGATTTGTTTTATTCCAGATTGAATCAGTGTGTTTGAATGAATCAGTTCAGTGAATAATTTGATAAGTCAGTCATAGACTTTTGTTCCTGAATGAATCAGTGTGTTTGAATGAATCAGTTTAGTGATTTAATTCCTAAATGAATCAGCGTGTTTCAGTTCAGTGAATGATTCAATGACTCATTTATTGAAACAGCCACTCGTTTAGTTCCTGAATTAATCAGCTGAGTGAATAATTCAATGATTCACTAAAAAGACCCTTGCCACTTGTCACCACCTACTGGCATTATGATGTGATGTTTGAATTCAAATAAAAATATAAAAATGAAATATAAAAAGTTAAAGTATTATTAAATATTTGTATTAAATTATAAGTAGGGCTGGACCAGAATATTCAAATATTCGAATATTCGTTCGGTGGGTTGGCATTCGATTTTAAATTTTGAGATTCGAATATTCGTTGTTGTTTTTTTCATACACCTCTTTTTTTTTCATCCTCCGCGAAACGGTTCTCATTCGCGCTTAAATGAATGAAGAAGATCAGACTGCTGCGCCACTAACACAGAAACAGCAAAAAAAAAAAGGGGAGAGAGAGAAATTGAGTAATATTTAAGAGACACTATAGAGTACAGTCGGACCCACTTGAATGGTTGAAGCAAAACTAGGGCTGCTACTGTCCTAATAACCGCGCCTCTGCATTAAAATTCACGCAGTAAGCTGGCTGCAAAGCTCCAGCAAAAATAATTACCATGAATGTGTCGGGAAAAAGTAAGGAGATATTTGAATTATTTATTAATAAACAAGTATTTGACAAAAAGATGAAGTGGACGACCCTGATGTCATTTGCTCATTGAACTCGCCTTTAATACCAAATGCATATGCATTAGGCCTATAGCTAAAGGAAGAGTTTTGTTTTCGATTTAAATTATTTAAATTATTTTTTTATAGTTTCGGATGATATATTAGTCTTACCTTTATGAGCAAAAATGAAGTTTCACATAGCGATGGCTGGCGCTTGATGTTCTGCAAAGCGTGCTTATTTCTATATGGGTTTTAATTGAAATCGTGATGACTTGGCCGTTACTTTAAAAAACTAAAACTTAAATTTAACAAATAAAAAGTGTTCCAAATATATTTCTAAATTAACTTTATAAC
>NC_133371.1:29891094-29971330 GCF_049309525.1 Garra rufa
CGTAACTTTTTAGATGTTCAGCCTGTTTTGTAAATTGACCAGACCTGGTTTCGCCTCACAGCAGACTTAATGATCCCTCTTTCACATAAAACCCAGGGTTCAAGCGAGGACTCTGTTAAGAGCAAAGACCTCATAAAGCAGTGACCTTGTGTTTGTCAAAAACAAGCCTTAAATATACTTCGTGTTTTGGTGAGACACAATAATCCTGTCACGGTTCACTGGCGTTTGCCTGTTTGGAGTCTGTGTGTGTGGCTGTGATCTGTCCTTGACACTCACTCTCCCTTCTTTTCCTTCTCTCTCTCCCACCTGCAGTATGTTTTGTAGAGCATGTGACGGACTGTGCGATAAGGTCTGTGAAACTAAGACAATCGACTCGGTGGATGCTGCTCAGTCCCTGCAGGGCTGCACTGTCATCAAAGGCAACCTGCACATCAACATCCGCCGTGGCAGTAAGTACCTTCACTCTCACCCTCCTGTCCCATAACCCCCAGTGATAAGGAGTTTTTTTTATTTCTAGGCAAATGACAGATCCAAGTTTGAGTGATTACTTCAAGATTTGTGCCTCTCCCTATTTTTAAACAAATATATTATTCAGAGTTTCCATGTGGAAATGTGGAAAACTTTTTTTTTTAATGATAAAACTTAATTGTTTTCACTACGAAACATTTTCAGGACCACATTAAATTTTGTCATTGGTACATAATTTTTCAATTTTGAAAAACTAAAATTGAGAGAAAAGATTTAGCAAAAACTACTTTTACAGGTTTCAAAGTTTACATGTTAACTTTATAATAATGCTAATTATGCTAATATTTGTTTTTTTTAATATATATATATATATATATATATATATATAAGTGACTAAAAAAAACTTAAATACACTACCAGTCAAAAGTTTCTGAACAGTAAGTTTTTAATGTTTTTTAAAGAAGTTATTTATTTGATCCAAAAATAGGTAAAAAGGGGGGTAAAATATATATATATATATGTGTGTGTATATATTTTATGTAGCAAGGATGCTTTAAATTGATCAGAAGTGATTATAAAAGCATTTGTACATAGACATGTTACAAAAGATTTCTATTTCAGATAAATGCTGTTCTTCTGAACTTTTTATATTCATCAAAGAAACCTGAAAAGATTCTACTCAGCTGCTTTCAACACAATAATAATAATAAATGTTTTGAGCAGCAAATCAGAATATTAGAATGATTTCTGAAGGATCATGTGACTGGAGTAATGATGCTAAAAATTCAGCTTTGAAGTCACTGGAATAAATTACATTTTAAAATATATTCAAATTGAAAACAGTTATTTTAAATAGTAAAAATATGTCAAAACTGTTTTGCTGTTTTTGCAGGATTGAAGCAGACTTCTTTAAAAAAAAAAACATTAAAAATCTTACTGTTCAAAAACTTTTGACTGGTAGTGTATTTTACAGAAAATATTTAAAAAATTGTTTTTGATTTAATACAATGTCAAAATAAAATCCAGTTTATAACTTTAAAAATGTGCACTAAACCTACACTTTTTTTTCTTGTGGTACCTGATATACAAGTTGAACTCACTTTTTTGGAAATTTTATTGGTCAAACATTGTTGTGTTTATTAACTGACATGTATCTTCCTGGGGTGATACAATAAGGTTCATGTATTTTTCAGGTATGAGCCGCTAAAGCTCTTAGCATTTTGATATGGGACAGTTGCTGCCGCCCATGTATCACTCACACTGATGAAGTGATGAGTTAGTGCAGACACTATGTGTCCTGTGGGATTTAGTTTGTGTTGCTCCAGTGTCATATCTCTTTCTCTCTGTCTGTCTGTCTCTCCTCTCTCTCTCTCTCTCTCTCTCCCTCTCTCTCTCTCTCTCTCTCTCTCTCTCTCTCTCTCTCTCTCTCTCTCTCTCTCTCTCTCTCTTTCCCCAGATAACATTGCATCAGAGCTGGAGAGTTTCATGGGCCTGATCCAGACAGTGACTGGATATGTAAAGATCAAACACTCTCACACTCTGGGCTCCCTGTCCTTCCTCAAGAGCTTGCGATACATTCATGGAGAAGAGCTTACAGACCAGTAAGAATTTTTTTTTTAAAGCACATAACTATGTGTTATGACATGTCGATGTGCCTTAAAGGGATAGTTCACCAAAAAATATCTTATAAATAATAAATAAGATATTTTTGATGAAATTCAGCTTTCTGAACCTACATAGACAGCAACGCAACTACCAAGTTAATTATTTTGTCATCTCTGTGCATTAAAAGTGTTCTCGTAGCATCACAAAGTAAATGTTAAAACACTAATGCCAAATGGATTACTTTATCGATGTCTGTACTACCTTTCTGGGCCTTGAATGTGAGTTGCATTGCTGTCTATGCAGGGTCAGAAAACTCGGATGTCATCAAAAATATCTTCATTTGTGCTCCAAAGATGAGCAAAAGTCTTACAGTTTTTGTAACGACATGAGGGTGAGTAATTAATGACAGAATTTTCATTTTTGGGTGCACTATCCCTTTAAGCTTGTTGTTTGATCATTATCTTCTTTTGATCAATTTAATGTCATGGCTGAGTGTTCATTTCTTTTTTTAATTATTACACACCCCCAAATTTTAAACCTTTGTCATTTAAAAGCTGTCCAAATGATTCAAAAACCAGCTTGACTACCTAAAGCAACTTCACCAGCTGGTAGGCGGTTTGTTGCTGGTCAAAGAAGATTAGCAGCTATCATGTTCTAAAACTCAGCTTCGGTAGTCACGTTGCAACATAGTCTCATGTCTGAACCAAAAAGAAGAATGTGAATATTTCTTGTAGGACTCTGTGTCCTTTAAAATCATCAGATTGTAACACTTCTTCAAAGGTTTCCATAGTTATGGGTGAAATTAATAAACTCTCAGCTCAAGCTGAAGTCGAGAGATTCAGCTATTATACGTATACACACACTCTATGAATCACTATCTGCTATCTGACTCATTTTTCTTCACATGAAGTCAGTGTTTTATGGCGGAAGTCAGGGGGAGTCTGTGGGAACTCTTGTGTTGTGATCTCACTAGGGTTGAGTTTCATCTCATGGAATGCTTTAAGACATTTCAGACATTCTCCACGTTCCTGAGGCGTTCAGTGCGACTCAGTCGGGTGCAGCTGTAGAAGTCATCCTAACCCTCTTCTGAGCCCTGATCTTCATGCGTGCTTTAATGAAATACAATCTGCGCACACACTTCAGTAGTTGTTTTCGCACATATCGCATTCGTCATGTGTATAACCAGATCCGATCGTTCTCATTCCTTTCTCTGGTTAGATTTTTCTTACGTTAAACATAAAAAGTGTTTTAATACTTTGTTTGTGTATGTGTGTTTTCCTACTACAGGTTGTATGCATTTTCTGCCGTGGACAACCAGAACTTGCAGTATCTGTGGGACTGGAGTCAGCACAATCTGACCATTAGAGCTGGGAAATTGTTTTTCCGCTTCAATCCCAAGCTTTGCATGTCTGAGATCCAGAAAATGTGGGAGAAGACCGGTGTTAAGCTAAAGATGGAGGAGGACGACACTCGTAGCAATGGAGAACGAGCAAGTTGTGAGTGGATGAAGTGTTTCCTGTGATGCAGTGCTACAGCAAAATGAATTTTATTTGAAATTAATTTATAGTTTTGAGAACCACAGTCACAATAACAAGACAACTTTGTCTTTCTGTTCTGTTTTGCTTACTAACTGCACTCCGAAATAGATCTTTTTTTTTTTTTTTTTGAAGATTTATTTTTGCCAAACACGGGACGCCCGGAGCGCAATGGCGCTGTATGTCGGCATGCTGGCCACAAGGCTATCGGCACCGATGAAATAGATCTTTTTAAAAGTAGTTAAAATACCAACAATATCAAAAGAACAGGCAAATTCCCTAGATGCTCCGCTTACTCCTGATGAATTCCGTAATGCATTAGATAAAATGCCAAACAACAAATTACCCAGACCTGAAGAACTCCCAGCTGAATTCTCTTAACATTTCTGGGAAATTCAATCTCTGTTAATTCATGGAGTAGTCACAGAAATAAAAACTACATCCACAATTCCTATGCATATGAATATAGCTGTTATGGCTCTTTTTAAAAAAAACAAACAAAGATCTCTCGTTGATAAATACTGAATTAAAAATGATTACTGAAGCTCTAGCTACTAGAATAGAAACATTTATCCGATGTTAATCCACATGATCAAACAGGTTTTATCAAATACAGAAATGCTTCAGTTAACACTTTTGGATAAAAAGGCTATATACATCACCTAGGGCCATAATGATCACAAATGGGGTCACATCACAGTTTCATTGTGACAGTGATACGATAAAACAATAGAATCCAAGGAATACAAGATATCAACACAACATAAAAATTCTTTATGCAGATAATTTGTAATTATGTTTACAGGATCTCTATAACTCACTACAAGAAACCTTCTAAATCAGGGGTTTTCAAACCTGTCCTGGAGCCTCCCCTGCCCTGCACATTTTGTATGTCTCCCTTATTAGGCACACCCAATTCAGGTCTTGCAGTCTCTACTAATGAGCTGATGATTTGAATCAGGTGTATTAGATGAGAGAGACAAGCAAAATGTGCAGGGCAGGGGAGGCTCCAGGACAGGTTTGAAAACCCCTGTTCTAAATCATTGATGTTTTTTCTAAATTTTTAGATTGCACAGTAAACTGGAATAAAACACTTCTACAGCATTCTACAGCTCATAATACTTCTCTTTCAAAATCAATGTAAAAACACTTTAGTCAAGGAATTTGCTTTCTTACCAACCTCATTTAAGAAAATGAACTACTTTAAGAATATTACAAGCACATCAACTGGTGGAAAGTGCACAGAAATAACCATGTAGATACACCCTAATCTGGCACAACCCAGATTTTCAACTGTATGATAAGCCTATAGTGTACATTTTACATCATAGCAACATAAAGGAATGGCTCATCTCCATTAGTGTTAATTTTGTCAGCCAATTTAGTTTTTGTTTTAGTCTTTTAGTCTTTTGCTTTAGTCGTGTTAATCCTGGGTTGAATGTGCTTTTTAGTTATTATCATATTTAGTCAACCTCGGCCTGTTTTTGTTTAGTCAAGTATTAGATGACTAAATGTCTGAGCATTTTAATCTAGTTTTAGACAATGAAAACTTTTCACATTTTTGTCATTCTGTCAAGGTTCCCACGGGAAGTTTGTGAATCTGAAAGAAAAAAATGAAGTTACGCGCATTTACACCAAATAGAAAAATTCAGATCATATTGCATAGTTTTGTTTGACACATGAAAACTGTAACAATGTATCTTACAAGGTAACACGATGTAACCTTGCTCTCACTTAAAATATGTCCCTACATTAAGTCCTTGAGGCTGTTGGACCTGAAAACTGCCATGAAACATGACGAATATATTTACATTTTTCAACATTTGGAATCCATTCTGGTTTTATTTTAATATAAACCAGACACATGGAACCGGAACCATGCACTCTTCCAATCACAACTTCATAAACTTATAAATGAGAGAAGGAGAATGAGTGAAATGAATATGTTTGTATGTGTGGTATGCACATGTGTATGCGTGTATATACCTATATACAGATATATACTTAATTTTACAGCTACACTTCACATAAACTTTACATATTCCGATATAATATTGTTTTTGACACTTAAAATCTATTACATTACAAACAAAATATCAAGCCAAGTGGCCTCTGCAAACACATAGTGCTAAAGCTTTTCTCAGAAGTCACTTAAACGTGATACATTTTTGTGTTTAAATAATTTTTAATAGCTGTCTAGACATTTTGAACAGTTTATCCATCATTTTATAGTTTGAAACCTGAAAAAACATTTTTTATAAAAGGTTTCAAAAAGTAAAAGTTTGCTTGTGCAGTTTTTCTTGTAAATGCAGTTTATTGGTTTGATATTCTGTTCTATAATGCAGTGGCATTTCTAAGTGAGAACCGACTGGTAGACGACAGAATTATCTGTCTACAAAGACATCACTCAAGACGCTTAAAATGCATTTTGCTCCCAAGGTGTCCCAGTTGTTCCACTGTATCTGCTCTATTATGTGTTTGACAGATTTCTGCATAGAGCAAGTTTGCTTTGAAGAACAATGATAATGGCTTAGCCAATGTGGTCGTATTTTTTCCTCGGAACATAATTGCTCTGACTCTAGACTGGTGAGACATTAACAGAAGTGCCTTTTCTAATACCACTCTGATTCCTAGAAGCTCATGAAAGATGGAAAGGCCATAGCACAGTCTTACATTCAAGTTGAAGAACTCTTATGGGTGCTCTTAGTTAAATCTCTCTTATGACCCCTTTTCTAGGTGAGAGTTATATTCTAAAGTTCAAAACCAACCACACTCAGAGTACTCGAATAAAGCTCACTTGGGAGCGATATCGACCGCCTGACTACAGAGACCTCATCAGCTTCATCGTGTATTACAAGGAAGCGTAAGTATCAGCCTGGTAGAAGTTACTATTATAGACATATTATTCACATCGAGTTTACTATCGTATTTGTATGTGCATTTGTGCACTGGTGTCTCGATGTAGACCATTCCAGAACATCACAGAATTCGACGGACAAGATGGATGTGGCTCCAACAGCTGGAACATGGTGGATGTAGACCTTCCTCAGGACAAATCGTCAGACCCAGGGGTGTTTCTGTCACCTCTTAAACCCTGGACACAATATGCCATCTTTGTGAAAGCCGTCACCCTAGTTGTAGAGGACAAGCACATTCTGGGGGCTAAGAGTGAGGTGGTCTATATCCGTACCAATGCATCAGGTTGGCTTTATCACTATCCCTACAGTATCCACCCAATCTAATCTACAATTTGATGCCAACTAATATCTTGCAATTTCACAGCGCCGTCAATGCCCCTTGATGCCCGCGCATATGCCAACTCCTCCTCATCTCTGATGGTGAAGTGGTCTCCTCCCATTGCTCCTAATGGAAACAAAACTTTCTACTTGCTCCGTTGGCAGCAGCAGACAGAAGACCGGGAACTTTACCAACATAACTACTGCTCTAAAGGTAAGTGTGCACCATTAATACAACCTTTTGCTTCGTCTACCCTCATCACCACCACTAACCTTCAACCTTCTGCCTCCTTTCAGCATTATTTCAGACATTTAGGCATCAATATGCAGTTGAAGTCAAAAGTTTTGCAGAATCTGCGAAATTTTATTTTACCAAAATAAGAGGGATCTTACAAAATGCATGTTATTATTTATTTAGTACTGACCTGAATAAGATATTTCCCATTAAAGAAAATAAATAAACATTTAAACTGTCCACTGTTTTTCAGAAAAGTCCTTCAGGTCCCACAGATTCTTTTTTTTTTTTTCAGCGTTTTTGTGTATTTGAACCCTTTGCAACAATGACTATGATTTTGAGATCCATCTTTTTACACTGAGGACAACTGAGGGACTCATATGCAACTATTACAGAACGTTTAAACGTTCACTGGTGCTTCAGAAATAAAAACGATGCATTAAGAACCAGGGGTGTAAACTTTTGAACGGAATGAGTATGTGTACATTTTTCTTATTTTGCCTAAATATCATATATTTTTTTTATTTAGTACTGCCCTTCAGAAGCCACAGAAGATACTTACATGTTCCACCAGAAGACAAAATATGTAAATTTTACCCTCATTTTCAAATTTCAAAAAATTCAAAAGTTTTCACCCCCGGCTCTTAATGCATCGTGTTCATTGCAGCAATCATTGCTGGAAAGGGTTCAAATACACAAAAATGCTGAAAAATCAAAGAGTTTGTGGGACCGGAAGGACTTTTCTGAAGAACACCGGCCAGTTTAACTAGGACAAACAAGGGGCTCATGGACAACTATCACTAAACAAAACAAACAAGGCAGCAACACAGTATTAAGAATCAAATGCATGTAAACTTTTAAACTAATTATAAATTCAACTATTAATTTTTCTAGTGGGACTATATGTAATCGTCTTTTCAGGTTAGTACTAAATAAAAATCTTTATTAACAAACTGCATATTTGAAGTCTAAACAAGTAAATTCTTACCTAAAAACTCTTAAAACTACATCCCGTGACACAAAACACTATTATTTATAAAATTATAGTGGATTTGGGTGTCCGCCATGACACTTGAAGTTCCGATATCACTAGAATATCGCACTCCACTCAGCAAATCAGATTCAAGGACTAAAAAGAATTGTTGTATAAAGTAAAATATACTGCTTAGTGAGTGTACATTTATTCTAGTAACTACATGGTTACTAGCCAAAAAATTTGAATGATTAATTTCAGGTAAATTTATAATGTGAAAAAGCTAATCTAGTACAGCTATGTTGAAAATCGTGCCTGGGAGTAGAGTCAGGTATTTCAGAGAACCGTACAATAACTATATTCACAAAACATGTGAAGCTTGTGTTCTCATTGCTCGATCCTCTCATTCTTTGTCTTTGTTTTGGACTATAGAGCTAAAAATTCCCATCCGCATCTCGGCCACGGCTTTGTCGGACATGGAGGGTGAAACAAAGCCAACCAAATCAGATGTTGGCGGGGGTGAGAAGGGTTGCTGCCCCTGCCCGAAAACCAAGGAGGACCTAAAGGCGGAAGCTGAAGACAGGTCTTACAGAAAAGTCTTTGAGAACTTCCTGCACAACTCCATCTTCACACCCAGGTATGAAGCTCTTATTTCCGAAGCTCTTAGATATGCAGGTCTGTTTGGTTCAGTGGACTCTTGCATCTGCTATTTGAAAGCATTAATACAACCCAAATGCCTAAGTCTGATTTAAATGTTTGATTTTGATTTTAAAGAATATTTTGGGTTCAGTACAAGCTGAATCAACATAACTTGTGGCAAATTATTACCACACATTTTTGACTTGTCCCCGCTTTTCTAGAATAAAAAAAGCAAAGATCTAGGTTACAATAAAGCACCTACAATGGAAGTGAAATAAGGTCAATCTGTAAATGTTTTAAAGGGATAGTTCACTCAAAAATGAAAATTTTGTCATTAATTACTCATCCTCATGTCGTTATAAACCCAAAGACCTTCGTTCATCTTCGGAACACAAGTTAAGATATTTTTGATGAAATCCAAGAGCGTAGACAGCAACGTAGCTACCACGTTCAAGGCCCCAAAAGGTACTGTCATCATACTCTTACTTTTTTTTTACTACCTTTCTGGGCCTTAAACCTGTCAGTTGCATTGTTTATGTAGGGTCAGAAAGCTCTTGGATTTCATAAAAATAATCTTAATTTGTGTTCTAAAAATGAACGGACTTACAGGTTTGGAACGACATGAGGATGAGTTACTAATGACAGAATTTTCATTTTTGGGTGAACTATCCCTCGAGTAATTAGCAACATTGTGAACTTTGTTGCCTTGATAACATAATGCCTAAACCATAAGATGACCATAAAAATGTCAAGAACAATTCTATAGCTCAAATACAAAAATTCTAATAAAGTGTTTTTATCAAATTAAAAGCTTTACACTTCCTCCAAAAACTCACCTTAAACCCGCATTAGTCATACTTTTGTATGACAAACATTTTTGGTACAACGTTGGCTTTCCGGTTAATGTCCAATGTGAATTCTAGAACCTGATGGAAAACTACTGGTCTAGCGTACTGAAAAGGTTAGGTGGGAACAGAGACTGGGTTACTCCCAGCACTTTCTACCACAGTTTACAACAGTGGTCTGAAGACCTACATTTTTTCAGTCTTCCTGGAGAGCGATTATCAAAGTGGGTCTGAGCTCATAGTCTTGAGGCGGCTTGATTTCATAGAATCAAAACCAGAACTTTGGAGGCCCGGACCGAGACCTAATTATTCCGACATGGGCCTGACAAGATCAGAACATGAGGTTTTGGAAGGGGGTGGGTGCCAGCAGCGGAGGCTGGAGCGGAATCAGATGGCGCGGAGGGGGAAAGGTACGAACTCCAGGCCTGTGCGGCCACGTTGTTTGTTGCTGGGACGACGGTGGCGGTTGCATATTAAGACTTCAGCAGGCTGTAATTTGGGATGCACAAACAGACGCAGACTGGATTAATGAGACTGGAAAGCAGCCGCCGGCTGAGGGCTCGCTCCATGTTAGGCTTTTGTTTGCCGAAATGAGGAGTGACGTCTGCATTGTGTTATCTGTTTACCTTGCTTGTGGCATCGGATGTTTTCTTGTCTCACGCGGGAGAAGACCGGCACACAGGAACCGGTTTAGGTTTACTCAGACACACATGCTTTGAGACTTTCCACGGGTTCGTTCAGGACATCTGCAATCTGGCTTTTTTGTGGGTTGTTTATTTGCTTGCGAGTGTGTGTGTGTGTGTGTGTGTGTGTGAGTGTGTTTTGGGGTGGGCCTGGGTTTTGAGTCATGAGCACTGATGCGCAAATCGATGTCGCCAAACATCTTCTACCACTTAGCTTCCCAAACTTCTGCTTTTGAGTCCTATTTTCATCAAGGTAATGGTTTGCCGTTCACTCAGGGACAGCGCAATGCACCCGTCCACCCGTCTCTCCATCTCTAATCGATGGAAAACAGACTTTCTAAATGTAAATATGCTTTGCCTTAGTAGCAGGATGCTCAAGATGCTGTTTCTCCATCGCTGATGACTTGTTATTTCCATCTTGACCCAACATTCTGCAACAGATTTGTCACTCTCCATCCCAACTGAGTAGACCTCATTATCAATGTTTGAGACACAACCGCTCGAGTCTGAGAAAAACTAGAGATGCTAAACACTTGAATGAAGCGGATATGTTTTTCCATTCAACGGTCGTCTCCCCTTTCTCTTCCTCTCGCCTGCTCTCTCTTCATCCTTCCTCAGACGCGTTCTTTGTTTGATTTGGAGTGTCCGGCTCCCAGGAAATGTACAGCAAACCTATGTGGAATGTTAATGAATTCCAAAGTAGGATCCCTTTCGAGAGGAGATGTGGATGTGCTGTCTCTTTCAAACTCCCACACAGCTGATCAGCTTTTCGGGCCCTGTAATGGGAGTCCGAGTCACTCTTGAGCCCTGCGCTTAACTGAAGGCTTGACTTTCTGCCAGGGGATGTGAGGTGTTGCCTATGCAGCAATGACACGTAAGCCTTCTTGCCTGGGAAAAGGAAGACTGGATGTGCTGCTGTCAGTGTTGCTATGTCAACACCTGCTGTTATGCCTTTCATCTGAGGTTTGCAGGTGTAAAATCTTCCCTCAGGATCCGGTGCGTCTACACGTCTCTTTAGCTCTTGATGCAAGCCTGACCTTTTCTTAGTCGGCGGTCAGTGCCAGAAGCATTTAGGTTAAGATCAGTGTTTATAACCGTAGACAAGAGGCAGATCCTGACCCAGGGTTGGAAATTACAATGGCCTTAAGCAAACATGCCACTGAAATGAACAAAAATGCCTCACAAATTTAAGATTAAGGGGCAAAAATATTAGTATTTGTCACATGTACACTACCAGTCAAAAGTTTTTGAACAGTTCGATTTTTAATGTTTTTTTAAAGAAGTCTATTGATTTGATCCAAAATACAGCAAAAGTCGTAATATTGTGAAACATTTTTACTATTTAAAAGAACTGTTTTCTATTTGAATGTATTTTACTATGTAATTTATTTCTGTGATCAAAGCTGAATTTTCAGCATCATTACTCCAGTCTTCAGTGCCACATGATCAACGTTTTTTTTTTTTTTTTTTTTTAGAAAGAAATTATATTAATTAACACATTTACTTAGCAAGGATGCTTTAAATTGATCAAAAGTGATGATAAAGACTTTTATAATGTTACAAAAGATTTCTATTTCAGATAAATGCTGTTCTTCTGAAAAAAATCTAATCCTCTGTTTTCAGCATAATGATAAAAAATGTTTTTTTCAAACTGCAAATAAGCATATTAGAATGATTTCTTAAAGATCATGTGACTGGAGTAATGATGCTAAAAATTCAACTTTGAAATCACAGGAATAAATTACATTTTAAAATATATTCAAATAGACAACAGTTATTTTAAATAGTAAAAATGTTTCAGAATTTTACTGTTGTTGTTGTACTTTGGATTAAATAAAAAAACATTTTAAATCATACTGTTCAAAAATCTGTATTTGACATTTAAAGACAACACAGATACAATTACTAATGTCACAAATGAAAAAATGCCCCTGAAAATCAGTTCCAGGGAAAAAAATTGTCCCTTAATGGAAAAGTTAATGTCTAACTCTGTCTTGACTGTATTTGAGTCTGGGCTAAAGGTTACAAAAAAAAGGATTTTACATGGTACATGTACTGTATATTATGAATGCACTTTACACACATGGTTTTTCTTTGTGCTTGATGAGTAGAGTTGTAATGTAAGGTGTCGATGTGATGCTCAAGTGACATATGTGACCCTGGACCACAAAACCAGTCATAAGGTTAAATTTTACAAAACTGAGATGTATACATCATATGAAAGCTCAACAAATAAGCTTTTTATTGATGTATGGTTTGTTAGGATAGGACAATATTTGGCCGAGATACATCTATTGGAAAATCTGGAATCCGAGGGTGCAAAAAAATCGAAATACTGAGAAAATCACCTTTAAAGTTGTCCAAATTAAGTTCTTAACAATGCATAATACTAATCAAAAATTACATTTTGATATATTTATAGTAGGAATTTTACAAAACATCTTCATGGAACATGATGTTTACTTAATTTCCTAATGATTTTTGGCATAAAAGAAAAATCAATAATTTTGACCCATACAATGTATTTTTGGCTATTGCTACAAATATATCCCAGCGACTTAAGACTGGTTTTGTGGTCCAGGGTCACATATGATTTGATCTACTACAGTAAACACCCTCAAGGGTGATCTGAAACCCTAGTTAGTGAGTATTAAACAGTGTCCAGTTGCTTCCAAAATCCCCAGTCATAAATCACGGAGCGCCGTTCAATGGAAGTGACATGGAATGTGGTTAGAGTTGATTTGATTGTTCCTCCCTACAGCGTTCTGCGTTGGCTTTTATTAAAAGTTTCCACTCGCACACAAACACAGACTGAAATCGTCTCTCATTACTGTCATTTCTCAGTTGATTAATTTGAGCTGGCAGAGTAAGGCTTATAGTAATGTTTAAACTTTTATAATCATCACTGGTTAAACTTCGTAATTGCTTGTAAACTTGCTGCTTGCCTTTCTGCCTGTGTTGTCATGTCAGTCTGGGAAAACACCTGCTATTACGACTATAGAGCAAAGTTGGCCGAGTTTAGAGACAGCACACCAATATGACCAGTATTTATTTATCAAAAGTAAAATTGGTTAAATAAACATTACTTACACTATCAGAAAAAGAAAAAACTATTTTATTTTTTTAGGCAGTAACAATATAAACAATTTCTTTATTTGTAAACTTACATTCAGCTATTCAGTTTTCCTACTGTCATTTACAAATTCCTTTCTTTTCCTTTTCTACTATCTTCCATTTCCTTTTCCCCTTTCTTTTATTTCCCCCCTTTCCTTTCCTTTCCTTTCCTTTTCCTTTCCTTTCCTTTCCTTTCCAGGGGTAACCTTCCGTTTCCCCTTCCGTTACCCCTTTCCTTTCCTTTTCTAATGTCATTTACTACTTTCTTCCTTTTCCTCTTTTCTTTTTCCTTTCATTTCCTTTCCTACTGTCATTTACTGCTTCCTTCCATTTCCCTTTCCTTCTTCTCTTTCCTTTCTTACCCTTTCCTTTCCTTTTCTTTTCCTTTCCTTTCCTTTCCTTTCCAGGGGTAACCTTCCGTTTCCCCTTCCGTTACCCCTTTCCTTTCCTTTCCTTTCCTTTCTTTTCCTTTCCTTTCCTTTCCTTTCCTTTTCTAATGTCATTTACTACTTTCTTCCTTTTCCTCTTTTCTTTTTCCTTTCATTTCCTTTCCTACTGTCATTTACTGCTTCCTTCCATTTCCCTTTCCTTCTTCTTTCCTTTTTCTCTTTCCTTTCCTACTGTCTTCCATTTCCTTTTCCATTTTCCTTTCATTGTCTACTGTCATTTACTACTTCCTTCCTTTTCCCCTTTCATACTGTCTTCCATTTCCTTTTCCATTTCCTTTCCTTTCCTACTGTCATTTACTACTTCCTTATTTTTCCTCTTTCCTTTCCTCCTTACTGTCCATTTTCTTTTTCCTCTTTCCGTTCTTTCCTTTCCTTTCCTTTCCTTTCCTTTCCTCCTTACTGTAATTTACTAATTCCGTAAGGAAAGGCGTAACCTGGACACAGAAAGGGAAAATGAAGGAAGCAGTAAATGCTAGTCATTTACTGCATCTTCCGTTACCCCTTTCCTTTCATTTCCTTTCCTTTCCTACTGTCATTTATTACTTTCTTTTCTTTCCTTTTATAATGTCATTTACTACTTCCTTCCTTTTCCTCTTTTCTTTTTCCTTTTGTTTCATTTCCTACTGTCCTTTACTGCTTCCTTCCATTTCCCTTTCTATTCCTTTCCTATAGTCGTTTACTTCTTGTTTCCTTTTTTTTTCTTTCCTACTATCTTCCATTTCCTTTTACACTTTTCATTTCATTTCCTTTCCTTTCTTTACCTTTCCTTCTGCCATTTATTACTTCCTTCCTTTTCCCCATTTCCCTTTCTTTCCTATCCTTTCCTATCCTTAAGTAAAAAAGGAAAAAATTTTATTCGTCTACCAGTCACATTTTCTTTGTTAAATAAACATCACTTAAAGAAAAAGAAAAAAACAATGGTATTTTTTTAAGGCAGTAACAATATATTTTATTTTTATGTTCAGCTATTCTTTTTAATGGTTAACTTTTAACTATATTTTTAATTAACCCCCACCAATCTCACCGCACTCTTTAGGGAGTCTGTTAAAACTCAATGGGCTCAGGGGAGGTGAAAGAGTTGCTGTAACTTTACCTGCTGGTGTCGTTGTTGGACAATGTTTCTTTTGAAAAACAAGTAATTTATACACGCTTTAATGTTATAATTTGTCATATTAGAGTTGTTTTGTTTTTGCACTACAAATTAGTTTCTCATCCAATATTTAAGGGAGGCACTGCCTCCTCACAGGAAACACTCCTGGTTTTAGTATAGTAATAATTTTTAGCAGTTATTCAAATTTTTTTTTTGGTATGTATGGAATCAGTTAGCTGTAAATTTACATTTTTTTAATACATCAGTCTATAACTAGGTACAATTCCCAAACTGTTTTGACAAAAGCTGAAGACTTGTATTGTCTGTCTCCACTTGTCTGTCAGTCTTTGTGTCTGACACCATCACTTTCCTATCTTGTATTTGTTTTTCACATTGGGGTTTCCCCCATGTTCATCTCAGACCATCCTGTATTTCCCATCTGCGGTGGATCGTATTGTTTGGTCTGACTATTGAATTTTTACAGAGATCCTGAGCGAGCAAATCGTTACGTGTCACCTAAAAATGGCTCTAGGTAAGGCTGCGACCCTGCCCTAGTCGTATATGTGAAGTGGCAGTGGGTCCGTTGGCGTCTGGTAAGCTCTTGTGGTTGCTGCTGACTGCATGTCTTTAGTGGTGACAGGATTGACCTGTAGCCAGCGCCATAGTTTGCTTATTGCCTCATGCACTGTCTCTACCGTCAGAGACAGAGTCGGTCATATCATTATTATGGATGTTCGATATTTGTTCCAAATGTGCCTTCCCATTTCATTTTCTCATCTGCAGAAATGTTTGTTGTATGTGTATTGCTTCATTTGCAGTGATAAATGCTTCATGAATTATACCTGGACAGGAAGAATCAGAACGATAAGAAAGGGTCAGGGTAGACGAGACAGAGTTAACAGTTCCTGGATAGCAGTTAATGTTTCTTTTAAAAACTACACATTTTTTATGAGCGATCAGTTCCAGTCCAGCTGGATATATAACACTCGTAACTCATAAGAATTTAAAAGATCTCATCATTCAGAATGATAAATGATTGATAAGATCCAGAAGAGAAAAAGGAGCCCTTTAGGTTGTACAGGAAGTATCCTCAGTGTTACTAAGAGACCTGTTAATAGGACATTAGAGAATTAGGCTTTGGCGTTAAAGGAAGGGGTGTGTGTTGTAGAGTAATTGTGCGCAGTAATTGGCTTTTAAACCAGTGTAGACTCTGCTGACACTGGCTGACTGCTCTACATCTTTCTATGAACTCTTGCTGTCATTTACTTTTTCATTTCTTTTTTACTTTATTCCATTTTCTTATTTTACTGCCATTTACTACTTCTTTTTCTTTTCCTCCTTTCCTTTCCTTCTGTCATTGACTATTACTCTTTCCTTTTTGTTTCCTTTCCTTTCTTACTGTCTTTTCCTTTACTTTCTTACTGTCTTTTCCTTTCCTTTTTTCCTACTTCCTTCCTTTTCCTCTTTTGTTTCCTTTTCTTTCTTTTTCCTCTGCCATTTACTTCTTCTTTCCATTTTTTTGTTTCCTTTCATTTCATTTCATGTCCTTTCTTTACGTTCCTTTCCTTTCCTTTCCTACTGTCAATTACTTCCTTCATTTATCTCCTTCCTCATTCATTTTCCCCTTTCCTTTCCTTTTCTGTTTCCTTTTTTCATTTACTTCCTCCTTTCTTTTCCTCATCCCTTTGTCCCTTTTCTTTCCTTTCCTATCCTACTGTCATTTACTACTTCCTTCATTTTCCACTTCCTTTTTCTGTTTCCTTTCCTTTCATTCTTTTCCTACAGTCATTTTCTACTCCTTTCCTTTTCCTCTTTCCTTTTTTGTTTTCTTTCCTTTCCTACTGTCATTTACTTCTTCCTTCCTTTTCCTCTTTCCTCGTTTGTTTTCTGTTTCCTTTCCTTTCCTATGGTCATTTACTACTTCCTTCATTTTTCTTTTCCTTTTTCTGTTTTCTTTCCTTTCATACTTTTCTTCCCTTTTTATGTCCTACTGTCATTTGCAAACTCCTTCCTTTTCCTCTTTTTGTTTTTGTTTATTTTCCCTTCCTACTGTCATTTTCTACTCCTTTCCTTTTACCCTTTGCTTTTTTCCCTTTCCTTTCCTACTATAATTTACAAATTCCTTAATTTTCCTCTTTAACTTTAGTTTCCTTTGCTTTCCTTTCCTACTGTCATTTACTACTTCCTTCATTTTCGTTCTTCCTTTTACTGTTTTCCTTTCATACTGTCCTTTCCTTTCCTACTGCCATTTACTACTTCCTTCATTTTCTCCTTCATTTCACTGTTTCCTTTCCTTTCATATTGTCCTTTCCTTTCCTACTGCCATCTACTACTTCCTTTCTTTTCCTTTCCCTTTTCCTCATTCCCTTTTTGCTTACTTTCCCTCTGTCATTTACTATTCCGTTCCTTTTCCTCTTTCTTTCCTTTTTAGGTTTCCTTTTCTTTTCCTACTGTCATTACCTACTTCTTTCCATTCTTACTCTCATTTAATTTCTTTTTTTCCTGGTTTAACTTCCTTTTCCATTGCTCACTGTCATTTACTACTCCCTTTCCTTTCCCTTTCTTCTTTCCATTTCCTTTTCTTTATCACTGTTACTTTACTATTTCTTTTTCCTGTCCTTTTTTTCTTTCCTATCTTTTCCCTTTTCTTTTAATTTGATTTTTCTTCTTTTTATTTCTTTCCTGTCATATTTGTTCCTTTCCTTCCTCTTTCTACAGTATTTCCTTTGCTTTTCCTGTTCCTTCCTCTTCTTCTTTAACACTTTTCTTTTCTTGTCATGTCTCAGACCTCCAGACAGGAAGCGGCGAGACCTGTTTGGAGTGGCCAATGGCACGCTGCTGCAAGGCGCAGGCAGGAACATCACAGGAATGGAGAGTAACATCACTGACCCAAAGCTGCATGAGAAAGAGTACCCTTTCTCTGAGGACAAAGTCTATACAGAGTTCATGGAGATATCCAACCTGCAGCCCTTCACCGTGTACCGCATCGACATCCACGCCTGTAACTACGAGATCCACCGCTGCAGTGCCGCCGCTTTTGTCTTCTCCAGAACCAAACCAGCAGGTCAGCAAAGCCAACAAACCAAACTTGCGCATATCCATGCCAGCAAAATATTAAAATTCCAGTAATTCTCCACTGTGCCTAGAGCACCATTTTTTTATTTGCTATCCTGTTCTTGTTAATAGCAATTAAAATGGTAATGCAATTGAAATCTTATTAAATTACTGTAAGAGAGCACTGGCCTTAAGCACAGTTATGTTCTTCCCCCAGACAAAGCGGATGATATTCCCGGCACTGTAAATCAGGAGAGGGATGAGAAAGGAGAAGGAACAGTGCTGCTGCGGTGGCCTGAACCTCATCACCCCAATGGACTGATCCTTATGTATGAGATCAAATATCGTCTGGGAACTGAGGTTAGTGTGACAACTAACTCATACACCATTAAGAAATAGTTAAAACTGCAGCCAATGCCGCAAACCGACTGTGTGTGTGTGTATGTGTGTGTGTTACAGCCCGAGAAGCATGAGTGTGTATCACGGCAGCAGTACAGAGTGCTGCGAGGAGCTCAGCTCAGCAATTTGCCCTCTGGAAATTATTCTGCCCGGGTCAGAGCCACATCCTTGGCTGGGAATGGGTCTTGGACTGAACCAGTGTCCTTCTACGTGCCACCACCTAAAAGTAAGAACACACATAAGAAACCTACGATTATATTTATTTGATAGCTTATTTAATAGAAATATAGAGAGGCCTGTTTCAGTCTTTTAGTTCTTAATTCTCTACTAATGTTTTTCTTTTTTTACAGGAAATTATGATAATGCTTTCTTTCTGGCCATCATCATTCCTATTATAGTGCTATTGTTGCTCACTGCAGTGATCTCTGCTGTCGTCTTTGTCACCAAAAAGAGGTCGATATCTCATCTAGTAAAAAATAGACCTTATTTTATCTTCCAGTGTCCGGTACTGTTTTTCAATGTGTTTTTATGTACATTTCCTTTCAGGAATAGTGACCGGTTGGGAAATGGTGTGCTTTATGCTTCTGTAAACCCTGAGTACTTCAGTCCATTTGAAAGTGAGTATTATGTCAACATGGTTCGGAAACTAGGTCTTTAAGTGTTTAACTGACTTTCTTACCAAATATTTTAGCATTTTTCTAGTAAAACCATATACTTATACTGACAAGAGTTTTGTTCTTGCATAACCCAAATATATATGTGACCCTCGCCCACAAAACCAGTCATAAGGGTCTGTTTTTTAAAATTGAGATTTATACACCATCTTAAAGCTGAACTAGTAAGCTTTGATGTATGGTTTGTTGGGATATGACAATATTTGGCCGAGATAAAACTATTTGAAAATCTGGAATCTGAGGGTGCAAAAAAATCAAAATACTGAGAAAATCGCCTTTAAAGTTATCCAAATTAAGTTCTTGTTGAGTTTTATTAAGTTTTGATATATTTACGAAAAAAATAGTATTAGGAAATTTACAAAATGTCTTCATGGAACATGATGATGATTTTTGGCATAAAAGAAAAATCGATCATTTGGACCCAAACAATGTATTTTTAGCTATTGCTAAAAATATACCAGTTCTACTTAAGACTTGTTTTGTGTTCCAGGGTCACATATAAAAAAAGTTAAGTTATAAAATTTGTTATTTTACAATATGTTATTTGTTTTATATAAAATATTCAAATACGCCCATTTCTGTGACTTCAGTGTATGTACCAGATGAATGGGAAGTGGCTCGGGAGAAAATCACCATGTGTCGTGAGCTGGGTCAGGGCTCCTTTGGTATGGTGTATGAGGGCATCGCAAAGGGCGTTGTAAAAGATGAACCTGAGACTCGAGTGGCCATCAAGACCGTAAATGAATCTGCCAGTATGCGTGAACGCATTGAGTTCCTGAACGAAGCTTCAGTTATGAAAGAGTTCAACTGTCACCATGTGGTAAGAGGGCAGAATCTCATCCAGTATTTGGTTTTGCCAACAACTCACATTTTGAAATTCTTAGATATTTATAACTTTTATGCAAGTGTATAATTTCTGTACCACTGGCAGTGCCAAATAAATAGCAAAACAATGATGCTTTTCAAATGGATTTTTCACACACAGGATTCTCAGTTGTTTTCATAGTGTCACAGTACAATTTCAGTTCTCATTCTTTTTTTTGTATCCTGGTTTAGGTGCGACTTTTGGGTGTGGTTTCACAAGGACAGCCCACTCTAGTTATAATGGAGCTGATGACACGGGGCGATCTGAAGAGCTACTTGCGTTCTCTCCGTTCCAAAGAGGTACGGAAACATCCCATAAATTAAGATGTCCCCACTAAGGTGTCCCCAGAATGTCTGTGAAGTTTCAGCTCAAAATAGACAGATCATTTATTTTGAAAATGCCTATTTTGAGTGGAAGTAGAAACACGCTGGTTTTTGTGCTCCCCGCCCCCCTTTTCAGAATAGGGCTGTTCCTTTACAGCTCCTACCTCAGATACTCTGCTAAAAAACATCTTTTTGGTTTTGATTATCATGTCTATCGCGTTACAGTTATGCATTTTAAAGCCATATCAGTTTAAACTTCTGATAAACGGTTTTCTTTCATGTTTTATTGCACTTAAAGCACTTAAACTGTCAAATACACACAGTTTTATGTTAAAAACACACATAAGTTACAAAAACAGTCTGTTATGTCTTTGAAAGTAAACAGCTGGGAAAGAAATCGCATGTTTATATTAAATCTGTGTGGCAGCAGCATAATATTCAGTAAATAAACAATAAATCCACTTCTCTCTTGTCTCCTCTGAGGCTGGGACTCGAAATAGTGTTCTACGCTTGTCTGTGTAGCCAACGACAGAACAGTTAGCATGCTTTGCTTGAACTTTAGCAATGGCGTTAGAACTGGTACACCGTTGTCAATTGCAAAAACAAAATAGCAGCACCGTGTGTGAAAATGTGCAGATTAAGGGGTGGCAATATTGCAGAAAAAGGCTTACCAAAACAAAGTTACTAGGTTGTTCTTTTTCTGGGCTGATAAATGCACTGGGGGCCTGATTATAGTTTTTAAAAACAGAAAATGTCAGATTTTCATGATGTGTCACTTTTAAAAATACACTTTTAGTTAATTACGCTCAGATCTATGGGCAGCATCTCATGCCCCCTATTAGTTAAAGCTACTCGCTATTTCAGTCAGCTGTTCAAAAAGGATTTTTAGTAGGAAAATGCAATTAAATGCACCCTTTGTGCTCTTTTTCTGCTATGTAGCAGGGCTCTAGCAGCCAGTCTTTGCCTCCGCTGAAGAAGATGATTCAGATGGCCGGTGAGATAGCGGACGGGATGGCATACCTCAATGCCAACAAGTTTGTCCATCGGGACCTGGCTGCCAGAAACTGCATGGTTGCTGAGGACTTCACGGTTAAAATCGGAGGTAAATGTGTGATGCATGTCTCATAAATTCAACAATCTGTTTGATGAAACAGTTGGTTGAAAGGTGTGACTGGCCTTTCATGTTTGCTGTCTTCATGTGTTTAGATTTTGGCATGACAAGGGACATCTACGAGACTGATTACTATCGCAAAGGAGGCAAAGGGCTGCTGCCGGTGCGCTGGATGTCCCCAGAGTCTTTGAAAGATGGAGTGTTCACAACAAATTCTGATGTCTGGTATGAGCCGCATGTTCTCTATGACTTTTCTTCACACACATATAAATGCAAGACTTTGTTGCTTCTCTGTGTAGTGTACTGTACATGTACGCTACCAGTCAAACAAAATGGTACAATTTTGAAATAGTTTGTGCTATTTAAAATAACTGTTTTCTATTTTAATATATTTTATAATGTAAATATTCCATTACTCCAGTCACATGATCCTTCAAAAATCATTCTAATATTCTGATTTGCTGCTCAAAAAACATTATTATTATGTTGAGAACAGCTCAGTAGATTTTTTTCTGGTTTCTTTGATGAATAGAAAGTTCAAAAGAACAGCATTTATCTGAAATAAAAAACTTTCATCAAAATGAAAATGTCGTCTTCATCAGTTTGATCAATTTAAAGCATCCTTGCTAAATAAAACTATTCATTTCTATAATTTCTTTCCCAAATAAAAAAATTATACTGACTACAAGCTTTTGAATGGTATAGTGTATAATGTTACAAAAGCGGTTTTATTTCAGATAAATGCTGGTCTTTGGATCTTTCTATTCATTAAAGAATCCTGAAAAAAATGTACTCAACTGTTTTAAATACAGATGATAATAATTAATAATAAATAATAGAATAAAGCATATTAGACTGATTTCTGAAGGATCATGTAACACTGAAGACTGGAGTAATGATGCTGAAAATGTAGCTTTGATCACAGGAATAAATTACATTTTGAAATATATTCAATAGAAAACAGTTATTTTAAGTAGTAAAAATTATTTCACAATATTACTGCTTTTTCTGTATTTTGGATCAAATAAATGCAGGCTTGGTGAGCAGAAGAGGAAAAAGACATTAACATAAAAAACATTTAAAAATCTTACTTGACTGGTAGTGTAAATGGTGAATTGGTAATCATTCCTTACTTCATATTTCACATTATTATCAATGTTGAAAACATGCAAATTAATATTATATCCTAATATATAATAGTAATATTATGGAAGCTGTGGTACCTTTTTTTAAGAAAAAAAGATAAATAAAAAGGTCAAAAGAACAGCATTTATTTGAAATATAAAATCTTTGTAACAAATTTCTTTGCTGTCACTTTTGAACAATTTAATGTTTCCTTTCTAAATTATAAAGAAAAAAAAATATTTTAACACAAACAGAAGTTCAGGAATTCTATAGTGCCCATAAACATAAAAACAACTTGTTTATTCAGCTTATGACCAGGGTCAAGGGTCACATTTGTTTAGATCAGGATTTTTAAATGTATTTAAATGTATCATAATGATGTCAGTGTCCCCCATTTCACCTTTTGTGAAACCCCCTTTAAAAAAATAATAATAATAATAATAAAGGATGTTTCATATTTATAAAAATACATGTGATGAAAATATTACAACAAACTCGGGTCTTATAAAATAAAATAAAATTCTGGTCCAAGGAGGAGTAGCTAATATATTTTAAGAAAATTCATATGCAAGTAAAATGTATTTGTCTATTAAACTAATTTAGATAATGAAGCTTTTGGATCAAAAAGGTTCAATTTAAGAGAAATAAACTGAGAAAAAGAGAAAAACTGCACTGCTGAAAATTTTTCCACTTGAGCAGCAGGCTGTCCCATCAGAGACTCCGCAGGCCCCCAACTGTCCAGAAAGCATTGAAACTGTCTCTTTATTTTTCTTAATACGACAGGAAGCCTCCTAGGCCTATAAGAGGTGAAAACCCTTTAATGTTTTTTTTCCACTGATGTCCTGTGTCAAGGGAGAATATGCATCACTTCCAGACATTCTTCCATTCCCAGCCAAGTGAAGCGTGCCCAAACACATTGTCTCTTTTGTCTCAGACAGACTGTCTCTCCACAGCTTTGGTCCCAGCAGCAGCGGTTCAGTAGAACAGAGTCACGGTGCCATAGACCGACTCTTCCAACTCTGCCGTTTCCCAATCTCCAGCGTCCCACAGCTCTGTCACTCGCTGCGCTCCTAACCTCCTCCAGATGTTTGGTAATGACGGGGTTGGTGTGCCAGCGCAGACCCGCCTCCCTGTCCCTCGGTCCGTATTTGCCGCTTTTGAAGTCCGGGAGATGAAAAGAGCCACGGCGAGCTCCCATCTCGTACTCCCATAAACCTCGCCGTTAGGTGTCTTTATTTGTTTCCTTCCCCTGAAAAAGTCCCGCTCTAATGCGGTTTTGTCTTTCAACACGCAGATGTTGCAGCCAATTAGATGCAAGTCACTGTTGTAATAGTCCTGTTTTAAAGGGTGTTGAGCTTTGTCTCAGATCCTCGGCCAATGTAGAAAATTTGTCCTTCGAGAGCTAATGAATAACGACTGGCAACAGTGCACTCTTTGTGTGTTTTTTATTTGGGCTTTGCCGACTCTCTGGTCCGTCGCTGCACATTCTCACCGGCCGCCGGCTAATATATGGACTCATTTTCATTAATGAGGAACACAGGGCTAACAAAAACACCACACTAAAAAGAAAAAGTTCAGGTCAGCGGCTCATGCGGCGTTCGCAACTTTGTGAGCATTTTGTTGTTCCAGGCTCGGGATAAAAAAAAAAAAAAAAACACAAGGATGCGTCCGCAGCCTTTCAGTGACACGCCGCAGGCTACTGCTGCTTTTAGGCTCGGCAGGACTGCAATTGTCTCAAAGCGGCTCTTCATGCGTCTCTTGACCTTAAATGGCCTCATTCCTTTCCTCTCCGTCCTCGTCCGACTGGATTGAGTTACTTGATGTGTGCGGTTGCTGACGTAATTGGACAAATGGGTTTGGTGACATTTAGCGTGATTTACTGTGAGTGCCTTTGTGTTGCTCCTGCAGACATATTTTAACCAGTTAACCTCTTTCTTCAGGTCGTTCGGCGTGGTTTTATGGGAGATCGCCACTTTAGCCGAGCAGCCCTACCAGGGCATGTCCAACGAGCAGGTACTTCGCTTCGTCATGGAGGGAGGACTTCTGGATAAACCGGACAACTGTCCCGACATGCTGTGAGTCCACCAACTGCACTTTTGGCACACTGCTTTACAATGTTAACCCTTTGTCCTCTAGCCGGCCCTTTTCTATTTAGGGATGCGGTATCACGCTAAAACGTTGATAGCATGTCACCAGATGCTGCTGCTAACGTCAAGCCCACCGAAAGCCCGACTGGTGACATTTGCGTCACGGGTTAAAAGGAGACAGGTGACATCATGTTGTTAGGGAGCCTCCGTCCATAGAAGGGAGAATGTGTGCTTCCCAGGGGGTGACCGGAACTGTGACCCCGTGCTGCTCTAGTTTTTATTAAGAGCTTCTCGTGCTTATCTTCACATCTTCTTCAGAGCGCGTCTGCCTGCGTCACCGATCCGGTCTGCCGTTCTCCTTTTCTGGGCTGATGTCAGTGGCGAGGCATGAGGTCTATCCGTCCGTTTTCTCCTGACCCCTTTCTCCCTCAGTCACTCGTTCTTGTCTCAACTGTTATGGAAACACAAACCCCCGTTTCCATGGCAGCTACGACGAGATGTCCTGATTGCACGAAAGAAGAAGATTGAACATATGCTGCGTTAGCGCTCTAAAGACGCTCAAACGTTGTCGTCTGTATCTCATCATTACACTCAGCTTAACATCATGAAGTTGGGATGTTGCTCACATTTTTATGATATCATGAGAATTTGAAGTAATACTTGGCTAAAATACAAGGGCAGAGATTCAGAAATAGCTTGTAGAGCCGTTGAACACTTGGTTGAACTAAGCGAGGTTCTGTTCATCGTCATTTTTATCTGTCGTCATCGTTTTGCTCCTTTTTTTTTTTATTAGTATATCATTAAACCTATCATGGAATCATAGGTTTTTCTTTCGGATGTTGAAAAAGTCATTTTGTTTACTAACCCCAATTTCATCAAAGATGTTCATGCAGTTTCAATGCAGCTTCAAAAGGCTCTACACGATCCCAGCCAAGGAATAAGGGTCTCAACTAGTGAAATGATAGGCCATTTTATATATATATATATTTGAGGTCTATCCGTACGTTTTCTCCGGACCCCTTTCTCCCTATATACAGTTGGAAGTCAAAAGTTTACACCCCCGTTTAAGAATCTGCAAAATATTATTTTACCAAAATAAAAGGGATCATACAAAATGCATGTTATTGTTTATTTAGTACTGACCTGAATAAGATATTTCACATAAAAGATGTTTACATACAGTCCATAAGAGAAAATAATAGTTGAATTTATAAAAATTACCTTGTTCAAAAGTTTACATCCCCTTGATTCTTAATACTGTTGTTACCTGAATGATTCACATCTGTGTTTTTTTGTTTAGTTGTTCATGAGTCCCTTGTTTGTCCTGAAAAGTTAAACTGCCTGCTGTTTTTCAGAAAAATCCTTCAGGTCCCATAATGTTTTTTCAACATTTTTTGTGTTTTTGAACGCTTTCCAATTATGACTGTACGATTTTGAGATCCATCTTTTCACACTGAGGACAACTGAGAGACTCATGTGCAACTATTACAGAAGGTTCAAACGCTCACTGATGCTCCAGAAGGAAGAACCATGCGTTCACAGGGGTGAAAACGTTTTGAATTTGAAGATCAGGGTAAATTAATCTTATTTTGTCTTCTGGGTAACATGTAACTGTCTTCTGAAGCCTCTGAAGGGCAGTATGAAAAAATATGATATTTAGCAAAATAAGAAAAATGTACACATCTCCATTCTGTTCAAAAGTTTTTCTCTTAATGCATTGTTTTTCCTTCTGGAGCATCAGTGAGCGTTTGAACCTTCTGTAATAGTTGCATATGAGTCCCTCAGTGTGAAAAGATGGATCTCAAAATCATACAGTCATTGTTGGAAAGGGTTCAAATACACATAAATGCTGGAAAACCAAAGAATTTGTGAGACCTGAGGGATTTTTCTGAAGAACGGCTGGCAGTTTAACTGTTCAAGGGACTTATGAACAACTATCCCTAAACAAAAAAAACAGCTGTGGATAATTTAGGTAACAACACAGTATTAAGAATCAAGGGGGTGTAAACTTTTGAATGGGGTCATTTTTATTAATTCAACTATTTTCTTTTGTGGACTATATGTGAACACATTTTATGTGAAATATCTTATTCAACTCAGTACTAAATAAACAATAACATGTATTTTGTATGATCCCTCTTATTTTGGTAACCTTTTGCAAATTCTGAAAGGGGAATGTAAACTTTTGAACTCAACTGTATATATACTTGTTAACCACAAAAAATTCACACATTACATAATCGTGTTGGAAAGGTCACACGCAGTAAAAAAAAGAGATATTCATTAGCATCAAACTCTTTTGGAATCAATTTTGAGTTGAGTCTGTCATGCTGAGTGCTATTTTCAGAGTTGCTAGCTTTGTAGAGCGCTCGAAATCAGTAACTTCTGAGGTTTTATTTCAGTTAGGATGCTGCCTTAGAAGGCAGCCATCCGTGGAGGCAGTAGACAGACAGGAAGGTAGCTCAATGAGTTTTGGAAAAGAGATAGTGAGTGCAGACAGCAGGCAAGATTTATCACATTTTCTAAATGGGTTTGAATTCACTTCAGTGAGTAACGACAGATGGCCTCTGCTATGAATTTGTGATCCAACAAACTCCAAACAGGCAGGTTACTCGCAAACGCCAGGCCTGTGTCCAAAAACTTGCTTTTATTTTGAGAGAAGTTGAAACCACAGAAAAGTGTAACTTTCCGTCAGTTCCTAATGCCCAGCAGAGAAACTCCCAGTGCACTATTTGACCCGATACTGTGGAATGTCCTTGCGAGAAGGCCTCTGTTTTGTGTGGCTACGGCGCCCCGCTCTGCTCTGAACCTGTGGCTGGAGGTCATTTAAAATGTATTTCAGTGGGCCAGTGAGTGCTGACGCTATTCTTAGCTTGTTTGTGTGTTTTACCAAGATGTGGTGGGACAGTACCACACCGAACTGTCAGATCATGGGTTTTATGAATTTTTTTTTGTTTTGTGTTGTTTTGGCTCTTTTGCTTCGCATGTGTTCTCAGCTATTCACATAGGACGAGTCTGTGGAGTGTTTAGGACAGCAGTTCTGGCACGGTGCACTTCTCAGTGTGTACGACCACAAAATGTTCTAGAAGTTGTCTGTTCCACAACACTCCTGTGTGCTCTAGCTCTAGTGAACACTGCCACCTGTTGATGGGTGGATCGTTAGCGTGAACACACTGTTTATGAGATTTTGTAGACATTGTATTGCTTGTTTGCACTGGAGTATATGAGTATGAGATTTGTACAAGAATTTTTACATTTTCTGAGAAAAAGGAAAAAGAAAATAGCTTACCTCTGTTACCACCACAATGATGAAGTTACATTTATTTGGGCTATAATGTCCATTTTGTAATAATAAACTGGCTCATAAGAGTCATTTGTTCATAAATCCGACAACACTGGAGACACTGTGTATTTGATTCTTTCAAATGAACTGACTCATAAGAGGCATTTGATCATTTATTTCAATTACCATTTTTGTCTGGTTTGTTAAAGGAACACTCCACTTTTTTTGGAAATAGGCTTATTCTCCAACTCCCCCCGAGTTAATAAGTTGAGTTTTAGCGTTTTGAAATCCATTCAGCCGTTCTCCTGTTCTGGCGATACCACTTTTAGCATAGCTTAGCATAGATCATTGAATCCTATGTGACCAACACAGCATTGCATTCAAAAATGACCAACGAGTTTCGGTATTTGTCCTATTTAAAACTCGACTGTTCTGTAATTATATTGTGTGCTAAGATGGCTGGAAAATGTAAAGCTTTGATTTTCTAGGCTGATAAGATTAGGAACTACACTCCCATTCCGGCGTAATAGTCAAGGAAGTTTGTTGCCGTAATATGGACGCAGCAGGCGCAGTAATATCACACAGCGCCTGAAATTAGTTCCCAGCTAGGTAACTGCCAATGTGACCGGCTTTTTGAAATTGTGAACGAACTTCAGGCCCTGCGTGATATTACTGCGCCTGCTGCGTCCATTTTCGTGTTCCTTTAAGCTACACTGGACATACTGTATTTTTTTAATTCAGTAAAATGAACTGGCTATTAAAAGTAATTAAATTAAAAGTAATTAAAGTAATTAAAAGTAAAAGTAAAAGCAACATTTTTTGATCTTAAAATTCAAACTTTAACGCAGTATCTGTATCTGGTCTACAGGTTTGAACTGATGCGGATGTGCTGGCAGTACAACCCCAAAATGCGACCGTCTTTTCTGGAGATCATCAACAGCATAAAAGAGGAACTGGAGCCGCCCTTCCGGGAGGTTAGCTTTTTCTACAGTGAGGAGAACAAGCCACCCGACACTGAGGAACTGGACATGGAGGTGGAGAACATGGAAAACGTTCCACTGGACCCTGCTTCCACATTGGCCCCCTCCTCTCAGGGGAGCACAGGGGCTCAGACCCCAAGTCCACAGCCACTCTCCCCAGCTCAGGGGCCAGGGACGCCGATGGGGTCCGCCCCGACCCCCTCCACCTCACCGCCCTCAACCTCCTCAGCCTCTCCAGGCCTGGCCTTAGACAAGCACTCAGGACAGGTAGCAGCAAACGGGCCAGTTGTGCTGCTGGGGCCGGCGTTTGACGAAACGCAGCCCTACGCGCACATGAACGGAGGGAGGAAGAACGAGCGAGCGCTGCCACTGCCTCAATCATCGGCCTGCTGATCGTGGCTGCTCAGACTCCCTCTACTCACACAGGGTACCCACATTTCCCTCGCCCTTTTGTCTACGTGGTCATATGTGTTTTTTCTTTCGTTTCGAGGAGGCAACACCCAGGGCTGACCGTGGATTTGATACTCAGATGGACTCTGGATATCAAAGGATCGTTTTCGTTAAAATGATTTCTAACGACGGAGAGGATGTTGCGGGCGATTGGTGGCTACAAGCCTACAAAAACTCTTGCAATATTTAAGATTTAAGAGAACAAACCACCACACTGGAGGGCCCTGGCTTTCACTTGCATGAAAGAGAAAAAATGTTTTCTAAAGAAGAAAACCTGCCAGTTTGTTGTGAAACAAGAGGGACAAGCATATTAGCCAGCAAGCCCAGCCTGTGAACACTTTCAGGCTGCATGCGAGTGTGTTTTTAGACAAAAAATACACATTCCCCTCCACAGCGCAACTATCTTTTTCATCACATTTCTCTTTCAAGATGCCGCAGAAACTTTCTCAGCTGCGATCGCTTGTTCTCAATCAGAGATCAATCACGTTACTGGTTGATCCAGCCTTCTTCTACTTAAATCGAGGAGGTTTGTTAGAGAGTGAGGTGGGCTTTTTTGAAACTGCCAAATTTTTGCCAAATCAAATGTTCTTTTGTATTAAAAACAAAAACACTAACTAAAAGTTATTTATCATTACATAACCCCCTATCCACAGCTGATTTTTCAAGGTTGCACTTTGAAGTAGCGCAATCAAGGGACTAAACTCTCATACTGTCTTTTATGGGGGATTTCTGGACCTCATCTTTTACAATCAGCTTGAGTTTGTAAATCCTTCCCCTTTCCCCCTTTTATATGGCTCTGATCTCCGACTATTGCATGGCAGTTCCTGCTGCACGCACCATCTGTGAGCTGAGCCTCTGTGAGAGCGATGTTTCAAGTCGAAAGAAAAAAGCGCCAAGGTGCGGAGAGGCGGGTATGAATTATAAGGGATCGGCTCGATCGTGAAGCAGGGGCTTCATTTGTTTCGACATCTGTTTTGTGAGATGAGTGAGGCATTGTACACAGCAGGTATTTTTTTAGACTAGTCATTAGTCTCTCTGTACAATTCAAATGATTCTAAGAAGGGTCTTACAGTTCTATGTTCGACCACAGATCATTTACACACAAATCCACACAAATCATCGGTTTGAGTCACTTTTGATAACTTTTTTACGGTTCTGATGTTCACCTCTTTGTCTGTACAGAAAGAAGCTGCTATTTTTTTTTCTTTTGTGGGTGTGTGTGTGTGTATGTATATGTATATATATATATATATATATATGTATGTATATATATATATATATATATATATATATATATATATGTACATGTATATGTAAAAGAAATCCTTCAGGTTTAATATTTTATGATATCTCCACTACAGTCCATTTTCTTATGCTTTATACTCTTCTTTCAAAAAAAGAAAAAAATAATACAAAAAAGAGCAATTTATTTTTATTTGTTTTTCTCCCTAAGAGGTTGTCTGCATTGCCACATGTCCATTGCCTTGTGTTTTTTAACTCTATATTATTATTATATTATTATTATTATTATTATTATTAGTTACAACAAACTCTTTAGCTCTGCATGTGAACTTTAGGCACCCTTGATACAGTTGTCTACCATTGCACCTGCTCATGAGGTGCAGCTCAATCTCAGGTTAACGTTATGGTTTTGTTCTCCAGACATTCTCATCGTAGTTGATTCCACCTCGGCTTTTTTAGGTTGCCGGCCTCTCCTTACAGTGTAGTAAAACCGTACAGTATGTCAGTGTCCGTGCTCATGCCTCTTGCCAGGCGTCGTCATAGAAGGTTTCATTTACTATTGGTTTCAGACTATTTTTGTAACTCATCCATGTAACAGAATAGCAACTAACAGGGCTAATTGGGTTGTCTTAATTTGTCCCGCATTCCCCAACCAGCCTGTAATGCCTCCAAACAAAATACGTTCACATCAACTTTATAAATCCATGCAACGAGCACTAAACGTCCTGTTGAAATCTCCATCTGTAACCAAATAAGAAGTTCGAATTCAAAAAAGTGATTGGTTTTCTCAAAGAATGCTAAATGGAACAGTAGGGTTTCTGCTAGTTGGCTTTAAAAGTTTTATTTTGAAGGATTTCTCCTTGTGCATTTGGGAACGTTACCCAGAATTTATTTATCCCGTCTTAGAAGGTTATTTCCCCCCCTTTAAAGGGTTATTTATTTCTTTTATTTCTTTTTTTTGTGATACAAGTTGAAATCACTGTACAAATGCCCTTATGATTTAGTATAAAGTCTGAAATCTAGATGCATTTTCCATGATGTCATGACTGGGGGACTGACTTTCTTTTTTTTCATTTCCTTCAGCATCTATCTACCTCATTCTCTTTTGTTTTAAATGTGTAAGTGATGAAATGATAAAATACATCTCGCTTTTTTCTGTAGAGGACACATTATCATCCTCTGTCTTGTCTCTGATTTAAAAAAATCTAAAATTAACAAAAAAAAAAACTCTTTAAGCACCACAGAGCACAAGCTCCCAGGAACAGAGAGAGAGAGGGGAAGTCATGGTGTGAGCTAACATGCCTATGGGATTCCTAATGGCGTGTCTCTTGCATCCCTTATCATGTGCCCAGCAACACAAAAATCCCACTGCTTTCAATCACGCACCATAGATGCTATTAGTTTTTTCTTTCATGTTTAATATACTTCTTTAGTGATCTCCTCTTATCCACCATCTAATTGAGGTTTAGGAAGGTGTACCTTAAAGGGACATGGGTCATGAATTACTTACCTTTATGTCGTTCTAAACCTGTAAGACCTTCATTCATCTTCAGAACACAAATGAAGATATTTTTGATGAAGTCCTACAGCTTTCTGACCCTAGTCCATGTGACATTAGTGGTTCAACCACAATGTTATGAAGCTACGAGAATACTTTTTGTGCGCAATGAAAACAAAAATAATTACTTTATACCATTGTGGTACTGTTGTGAATGCGTGTCAAAGACTGACAAGGAAGGGAAGAATTTATTGAATAAAGTCATTGTTTTTGTTTCCTTCGCGCACAAAAAGTATTCTTGTAGCTTTATGAAATTAAGGTCGATGTCACATGAACTATTTTAATGATGTCCTTACTACCTTTCAGTTGTGTTGCTGTCTATGCAGGGTCAGAAAGCTTTTGAATTTCATCAAAAAATATCTTCATTTGTCTTCTGAAGATGAGCAAAGGTCTTACAGGTTTGGAACGACATGAGGGTGAGTAATTAATGACAGAACTTTTGGGTGAACCATCTCTTTAAGAGGTATAGAGGATTGGATGTACAGTTAAGCCAACAAGAAAAACTGTAGATGATACTTTTCCAATAGATTCCATTAGCTTACACGATCTTATTGAGTAAGAATTCATTACGTCACTGGACGTCCTGTTTCCCAGCGTGCCCTTCTCAAACACACTGCTTCTGGACAAAATGTTGGTTTCCTACTTTCGCCAATGGCCTATAATTGAAAGTGACTTTAATGCACAGCTACACCTAGTTCATAAATACCACTGTTTCATTTACAATCAGATCATCTGCTCTAATTTTTTGGCCAAAGCATCTAACAGTTGAATCCATAATGTGGATTTCGCAACACGTTCTTGCAACAAACCAGTTGAAATTCTCATAAAAATACCTGGAAACACATTCCAGCTAAATTGTTTGGTCAGATGCAATCTGCATGTCTAGTGAGTACCATATATAAAGGGCCAACTGTTGTCGCCGTATTCATCGACATCATTCTCTAGAGAGAGAAAGGGCTGTCGTTTTGCCTCTCTTTTCTGCTGCTGACAACACAAATACGTGCTGCTTTACAGAGACTACAAATAGTCTTGCCAATAGATTTGGGTAGGTGGTGGATCTAAGCAACATGCTTACTCTCTCTAAACAACCATTAGAAGGGCCAGACGATTAAAAATGCAAAGTGGATTCAGAGTAAGTCACGGTCTTACAGCCCCTGGTCGTTCTGTTTCATGGCACTTAAAATGTTCTTTAATATTTTGGATCTTTTGAACTCCAGGGGTTGGAAACAAGGGCGCTTGTAGAAAGAGACCTGGTCGGGATGCTGAGAGGCACATTGTTAGAAAAGAATATTATTCTGTGTGGTACAAGATGATTGAAATAACCATTCTATAAAAGCCCTTGTGCTTGTATTGTTGCGTATGTATATGGGTGGGAGTGTATCACATGTAGATGTAGTGATTAAGATTTTGATGTGTTTATAATGGGAAAATAATAGATATCACTATTTATTTCTGTTTCTTTTTTCTTTCTGTAATGAATATGGACAAAAGCATTGGCCTGTTGCAAAGTGAATGTCAGTTTTCATTGAATGCTGCCAAGGTTCCTTAGTTACCAGTAGGTTACACATATACACAGACACAAATAGGACAGCGATGTCCAGTAGATTACGGGTAGTCATGACACAGAGAAAGAGAGAGAACATGACTAGAATTTAAAATAAAAAGAGACAAGTTTACAGTAGAAATAGCTTATGTTGCAATGCAAGTTCTCTAAAAACCTGAAGGTAGATTGACTGAAAGATTGATTTTTTTTTCCTCAACTATCATAAGAACTATTATGTTATTATATTTCTTCATAATGTAAAACCTCAGGTTTAGAAAAGATGCATGTATGCATTTTAATTGCAATAATGAGCTTGAGGTTTCACAGACATCATTTCCCAGGCACTGTTGTTTTTGCTTGGCATTCCGACAAATTTCAAAAGGGGCCTTGATCTACTGTACTGAAAAGAGTTTAATAACACTTTTTATTTTCTTTTCACAAAAAAAGGAGGAAAACTAAAAAAAAAATCTCTGTGTCATTGCATTGATTGGTAGAAACTGATGGTGAAACGGCTTGGCTGGTACTCTCGTCTTCTTGTAAGTTATGTATCTAAGGCCTCCTGTTTTTTCAGTTTTCTCCTCACCTCCAGTTGAGACGGTAGACTTTTTACATGCCATTGGCTTAATGTATATCTGAAGAATTTTCATGTATTTTCTTTTTTCTTAAATTTTGAATTAAAAAATGAATGAGTCTGAAGGCTTGTGTCGAGTGTCACTTATTACATTTCTGTTACAGTTGAAGCCAAACATTTACAGTACATACACCTTGCAGAATCTGCAAGATGTTCATTATTTTTATTTTTACCAGAAGAGGGATTATAATGCATGTTATTTTTTATTTAGTACTGACCTGAATAAGATATTTCACATAAAAGACATTTACATATAGTCCACAAGAGAAAATAATAGTTGTTTTGTTTGTCCTGAACATTTAAACTTCCAGCTGTTTTTCAGAAAAATCCTTCAGGTCTCTCACATTCTTTGGTTTTTCAGCATTTCTGTGTATTTGAACCCTTTCCAATAATGACTGTATGATTCTGAGGGACTAAGGGACTTGTATGCAACTATTACAGAAGGTTCAAACACTCACTGATGCTCCAAAAGGAAAAATGATGCATTAAGAGCCAGGGGTGTAAACTTTTGAACAAAAAGATGTACATTTTTCTTATTTTGCTTAAATACCTTTTTTTTAGTACTGCCCTTCAGGCGCAACAGAAGTTACTTACATGTTTCCCAGAAGACAAAATAAGTTAAATTTGCCCTGATATTCAAATATTCAAAAGTTTTCACCCCCAGCTCTTAATGCATCATTTTTCCTTCTGTAGCATCTGTGAGCTTTGAACCTTCTGTAATAGATGCATATGAGTCCCTCAGTTGTCCTTAATGTGAAAAGATGGACCTCAAAATCATACAGTCATTGTTGGAAGGGGTTCAAATACACAAAAATGCTGAAAAACAAAAGAATTTGTGGGACCTGAAGGACTTTTCTGATGAACAGCAGGCAGTTTAACTCACAAACAAGAACACCCATGAACTCATGAACAACTATCACTAAACAAAAAAACAGCTGTAAATCATTCAGGTAACAACACAGTATAAAGAATCAAGTGTATGTAAACTTTTGAACGGGGTAATTTTTATAAATTCAACTATTATTTTCTCTTGTGAACTATATGTAAATGTCTTTTATGTGAAATATCTTATCCAGCTCAGTACTAAATAAAAAATAACATGCATTTTGTATGATTCCTCTTATTTTGGTAAAATAATTAACATTTTGCAGATTCTGCAAGGTGTATGTAAACTTTTAACTTCGACTGTATGTAATCTGTGATAGCATTATGTTTTGCAGAGGATGTTTTCTTCAGTGTTTTCTACCTGTTTGCTCTCCACGTATCCTGAGGTTGTGTGTGCAGGGTGGGTCAGTTGGCATAACAAAGCCTGGATGATGGTCTGGAGTTGTGGTACCAGCCTCTCTGAGCTTGCCAGGCAGCCTGAGGCTGGCACATGGATCAGCGCAGCCTTTCCCTGCCCATGGTACAGCGAATAGTAGTATACAAAATCACACAGGTACCTGCAGGTTGTTAACTTGTTAGTATATGCATGCCATTTCAACATTTGTAATCTCAGCGACATCTTTTATAGATAAATTCAATGTTAGTGATATTACCTTCCTGCATCCCTGGAGTAGATGACGTCAAGCCCTTTACTTTTTAAATGCTTGCTGAGGGACCTCATGTCTATGATGGAGTCCAGTCGTTCTGGTCCTCCCTCAATACAGCAGTGATGATCAGGGCACAGACCACTCACATCCCTGTCTTTGTAGCAGTGGTTCTTCCCTGTTTGCTCCAGTGTGATGCCTTTGGTTCCTGGAGCTATGCCCAAATGGATAACAACCTGCCCGTCGCAAAGAGAAAATGTCTCTATCACTATTTTGTATCAAAAGTATCTAGAATATAATATACCTACATTTAGTTTTATTAGTCTTCTCAGAATATTTAACAAAGCAGCTTGTAATCTCTCCTCTGGCTTGAAGTGATTTATCAAGTCCTGTGGCCTCAGTGGCTGGTATGTGTATAAATATTAGTTTACCTGTTTAAAGTTACCTTAGGAGTCATCGTCTGCCAGATATCATCAAGGACTTGTTGGGATTTTGCATAACTGACAGGAATCTCCTTAATATAGACTTCTATATCCATTCCAAGTCTTGCCATCTTCAAACTCTGCTTAAATAACAACGTGTGGCCATATAGTGTTAATCTGATTAATGAGAAGTTGAAATTGCATTTATACGAGTTTATCCACCTTTTTCTTTAACGCGCAAATAAGTTTACGAGACTTCCTGTTCATTAGCTGCTATAGAGAAATAACGAGAAGAATAACAATGTGCAGTAAACTGTAAAATTGTTGCACTACAACAGTTTATAATTAATATTTTAAAATAATATGGTAAGACACACCAATTTGCAATATCAAGTAGCAAAACCAGTTTTGTAGAGTTAAAATTGCTGGATGTGAATGAGACCGGAAGCCAAAGTTTCCTGAAAAAAGGTAAGTTACAAGTTTGATATACTATTTGTTTTCTTAAAGGAACAGTTCATCTTAAATTAGCATTTTGTTAAAACATTAGCTACACAAAAGACAAACACACAATTAAGTTGCTAAATGTAGTTGTTTAGTTTGGACAAACACACTTTAAAGTTTAATAATCATTTATTTTAAAATGGTTTAGACATGTCCAACCTGCTTAGCAAAAATGGCTTTGTTTTACTAGTACCTTAGCTGCCTCCCAACTTGGATTGACAACATATTGTCGGAAAGGACCAAAACCTAGTAAAATAAATGAATAAATACATAAAGTAAAATAGTTTAGTATTTAGACGAAGTTTTCTTCATATTTACACAGCGAAACCATTGCAACTGCAATCCAACTTTCGCTGGACGTAACGTTACTGTAAGTTATACGTGCTAAATGCGTTAGACAACCAAACCAAAATACCCACCTACCTGTTACAACTACAATTTCGCGATAAGTGTCCATTGAGCTGACTTTATTATATTAAAACTAAACGGTTTACCATCTTTCTTATAACTGAAGACGAAAGCAACGCTGTTGTTATATTCATACAACTGTAATATATTTTGAATATCTTATGTGGCTATTACCGAAAGTGACACTTTGCGCAACCCAGGCTGTACACGGGGGAGTGCATTGTCCATTTTTCTCCACATGGGAGAGCCATCTCATATCCCATTATAGGGCTAAAGACGCACTCCTTCAAACATCTCACTGGACGGGACGGAGTTTGTACAACCTACTATGGCTAAGGACTTAGTTATGAATATTAATTACAGCGTGTTGACGCTGTTAAGCAAACTTCCCGAAGCGTCCACTCACACAACCTAATTAATATTTAAGTAGCTTGCGCATATTTGTTTCAGCAAATCACATCGCCCAAGTGGGCGAACGTCGCGTTGCGTAATTAATATTCATAAGCTCAACCGTCACCGTGGTAGGACTCGCTAACGGGACATGGGATCAGCTCAAATCCTCCGCACTTGTTCGACTCTGCCTCCGCCCTGCGCTTCTCACCGACGCAGAAAACGGATGACAACGAAATAACTGATAAGCTTAGCACATTTAAGCTATTAGATTTACACAATTACAAAGAAAAAATGTTTCGAATGAGGGAACCGTTTGAGAGCGAGAAGCTCCAACTGCAGGAGCTCAACCAAAGACTCAGCCAGTACCTAATGCGCGCAAAACAGTTGGAACAAGAAAACACCAGCTTGATAAGCGAAATAAATTCAGTAAGAAAAAACAGGTCTGGAGAATGGGAAAACAAACACATGGCCGAGCTACGGGAAATGAGGAGACTGGTGGAGCGTTTGTCTTTCGAGAAAAACAGAGCCGAGATGGAGCGACAGAAGCTGCGCAATGAACTTCAGATGCTTCAAACGATGCGTTCAGAGGAGTCTTCGGTGAGCAAAGGCATCGACACGGAGCTGAAAGGCTGTGAGAGACAGCTCCATAAAGCTCTTAAGACCAACAGTGATTTGGAAGATCGCCTCTTTGAGCTCGAAAACGAATATAAGTTTTTGGAAGATGCCCACAGAAAGGAAGTCTCCCACCTGAGGGACCAGGTGCACTCCCGAAGTGTACGCGTTGTGACTCAAACGTATCACGCACCTCCCGCGGTTACGATGGAAGAGGTGCAAGAGTACGCGGCTAACTTTACTGAAAGCTGGCACGGGACTTTGGACATGTACCGCTTTAAGGTAGAGGAAATTGAAGAGTCGATAAAAGCAGACCAAGCGAGGCTGGAGGACATTCAGAGGGAAAAGCGGGAATACGCTTCACAGTTCAAAAGGCTGCGTGACGAAATTGAGAAACAAACACAAGTGCAGTTAAACCTCGAGGAGCAGCTCATGAACATGCAAGACAATTTCAGAGATGAAATCTGCAGGTATCAGGTGGGTGTCAAAGCCAAACACAAGGTCCTCTATTAATAAAAAGCACATTGCCACAGATTTCCTGGCATCCTTTGGTAAGTAACAGGGATTGCGTAAGAATGTTCAATGCTCCTCCAAAAAGAGCGCCCCACCCACTGTGCAATCCTGACTTTTTTCAACATTAGAGCCACAAATCCCATATTTCTGTTGATGATACCTGTTATAAATGTTTGATTGAATTAACTAGCTAAAAAGTAATTATTTAAATATCCACCTTTTTCTTCCAGTATGAGTGGGTGTGGTCATTTATACATTTTATGGGTCTGACTTCAGGGGCCTCATTTATAAAGACTTGCGTAGAAACCATCCTAGATTTTATCTAAGAACTTTTCTGATTTGATCGTAAGAGCGATTCAGAGAAACGAACGTACCACGAAATCCATGCGTACGCCAGTCATTCGGTTATAAATCACAAATGATCGTGGAATTGTGTGCAGCTGAATGTTCCGCCGTCGAAACGCCCCTGCTTAATTAATTAACATATAAAATGAGCTCATTCCTAAAGCAAAAACTCTGTGACAATGGCAAGTAAAAAGGAGCGCAAGAAATCAAATTATAGTGAGGCTGAACTATCTGCAATACCAGGCATTACCACAAGGAAACGGTCGTACGCCAAGCTGGAATCTGACGTGGAGATAAGTACTTTTCCACGTCAAAGACGGTTTTTATAAATCTGTACTTTGACGTGGATTTGATCGTACGAACACTCTAAGATCAAATCAGTGCGTAAGAAAGTTTTATAAATGAGGCCCCAGGTCTTATGGCATCCAGCTATTTTTAGCTGTACAAAACAGGTTGTTTTGCTGCTTAATGTTGCAAATTGGTGTCTTACCATATTATGTTAATGTGTTATCTTAATTATGAGCATAATAACACTGGTTTGTAGTGCAAAAAGATTTACAGTCAGCAGCATTGATTTCATGGTTAATGTACTGAATAAGTTGTTGTTAAGATTCTTGCCCTGAAAATCCTGGTTCAGTTTGGCCAACCATAAAGGCTTTTGTTCCTCAGGTTTTTTTTGCACTCTTCTCCTTGATTCGTTATACATTTTGGCAGTTTATAGTACTCCAAATGTTTTTTTCCCAGTCTGACAGATTAGTACAGCCCAAAACATGACAATAAAGAACCACTTTCAGCAGCAATAATCAGCAAAATATGCTAGTTTCATTCGGTTCAGTAGCAGTGTTTACGTTAAATGCTGTTAATATGGCCAATTGGTGACGCATTGTGAAAACACTCTATATGTGATAAGTGATTATGTACATATCACTATATAAGTATTGTGATAGGTTGGAATTGACAAAACACTCTCTGCAAAGGGCACTTCACCTCACAGTTCTTTCAAGAATAAAGTAAAAAATTACAAAACACATATGTTGGAAACCAAGCAGTCATCAACTCCATGTAGATGAACATTACCCCAACACCTGTTCTTTCAAGGGGCCCCTTAGGAGCTCAAGTGAGTAGCGCTTCTGCACCGCCAATATCCATGGTTATCATTTCTAGCTTAATGTGCTTTAGAAAAATTGAGCATTAATGCTTTATCCCATGATTGCCCCTCTCCAGAGAGAATGAAAAATGAGCAGCTACTGAAGCAAAGTGCAAGCATCAGTAAAGTGTTGTGTCACTGTGGGCTAAATTGAATGGGCTGCGTGGAGGATGTCAGTCTTAACATATTACTGCAACTAGCCTATTGAGTGCCAAATATTCAGACTCCAAAATCATAACAGATACACACTTATCAAGCAGACTAATGTTGATGGCCTGTAATGAACATTTAGTGATACAATTATTCAAGTCAAAAGTGCTATGTAATACTAATACGCAGGGGAAACACAGCTAATATTTAAATTAGGTGACATTTATGGCACCACTTGAGATCACTGAGTATAATAAAGGGTGTGGAGCCATTGGAGTAAAAGGAGAATATTTAATTAGAGTGTATTTGATTTGTGAATGATGTTGTTACTGTGAAGACTCTTGTCTTATGACTTGGATCAACTTAAAACAGATACTCCCTTGATCATTAAAAACACATGTCTCTTTAAATAAATAACAATGTATCATCGAGGGATGTTGGAAGAGCTCTCAGACAGGTGCATTACACAAACAGTAGCATCCAAATATACACGTTGGGTCAATATGATGCAAGTGGACACCCTTCTGAAAGAGAGATGGGATAAAAATAGGTTTTATAGTTTAAATGGTATACTACTCATTGCATTATTGAAAAGGCATTATAACTGAGTTTGAAAGATAAAACCTTTCAAAGCTAAACCTTATGAGATGTATTTTGTGTACATACAGTTGAAAAACCATGCTTTATTCCAAACTTATTTTGTCTTCTGGGAAACAACTATCTTCTGTAGCCTCTGAAGGACAGTACTAAATGAAAAAAAATTGATAATTAGGCAAAATAAGAAAAATGTGCACATCTCCATTCTGTTCAAAAGTTTTCACCCCTTGACTGTTAATGTATGTTTTTTCCTTCTGGAGTATCAGTGAGTGTGTGAACCTTCTGTAATAGTTGCATATGAGTCCCTCAGTTGTCCTCAGTGTGAAAAGATGGATCTCAAAATCATACAGTCATTGTTGGAAAGGATTCAAATACACAAAAATGCTGGAAAACCAAAGAATTTGTGGAACCGGAAAGATTTTTTCTTTAGAACAGCGGGCAGTTTAACTGTTCAGGACAAACAAGGGACTTTAAATAAACAGTAACATGCATTTTGTATGATACCTCTTATTTTGGTAAAATAATTAACATTTTGCAGATTCTGAAAGGGGGCATGTAAACTTTTGACCTCAACTGTATATATTGACCTCTGTGTATGTGTGTGTAAAAGTAAACAGTCTAACTATCTTCTTGTCCTACAGTCTATCATTGAAGAACTGGAGTATGAGCGCAGAATGCTGTCTGGCACCATCTCAGAGAAGCTGAAGGACCATCAGGATCTCTTACAGGTCAAGATGGGCCTTGCTCTCGAAGTGGCTGCATACAGGTAGAGCTTACAAAATCAATTAAACGCTGCTTCTCCCTAAATTACCATGTAGAGTGCCTTCAACACAAGGCTCGAGTACAGTTTATTTCAGCACAATCAGCTTTTCTTTTTCTGATGATTCACACTCGTTTATTGATTTTAGAGATATTCTACTAAGATCTAAAATGTATCCATCCTGTTTCGAAAGTTCCCTCAAACTCATATTTGTGAACCAGGACCACAAAACCAGTCATAAGGATCAATTTAAAAAAGAAAATTAAGATATATATATATATATATATATATATATATATATATATATATATATATATATATACATAATCTTAAAGCTGAATAAATAAGCTTTCTATTGATGTATGGTTGTTAGGATAGGACAATATTTGGCAGAGATACAATTATTTGAAAATCTGGAATCTGAGGGTGCAAAAAAAAATCTAAATATTAAGAAAATCGCCTTTAAAGTTGTCCAAATGAAGTTCTTAGCTATGCATATTACTAATCAAAACATAAGTTTTAATATGTATATGGTAGGAAATTTCCAAAATATCTTAATGGAACATGATATTTACTTAATATCCTAATGATTTTTGGCCCATAAAATGTATTGTTGTCTATTGCTACAAACATACCCATGCTACTTAAGACTGGTTTTGTGGTCCAGGGTCACATTTGTTTAAGTACTGTCTATGGTCTGATATTCAAGCGTTTAGGGATGGATGACCTGTTTATATGTGCTTAAAATGAGTCTCCTCCCACATTTTCTTGGTAGCATTAAATATTAATACCAAAATTATTTCTGCTTTGTGGACTTTGGCTGGCATGACAGCTGTAAGGACTAGTGCAGAGGTCCTTGAAAGCTATTAAAATGTCTTATGTTTGTTTATCATTGTTGGGGTCGTTCTCACAGAACATTTGTAAATGCCAAAAAATTCTGTGTGAATGGCCCCTTTTTCTGCTATTCTAAATCATGTTGGGTATTTAAAACTTTCTCCATGAATATACACATTTGACTGTTGTTTGTTTGGAGATGTGAGTAGTGAAGTTTGACAGAGCCACCACCCCCAACATGAGCCTTGTTAATGTATTTTTAGTCAGTGCAGCAACAGAGCAACTAATACCCACCCATTTGGCCTGATGATGGTTTGTTTGTATAGTTGCATTGTTTTGGATACTACTAAAACAGCAAGTGTCTTTCCATTCGTCTGTTTAAAACTGCACATCGTGAGCCGTAATAAAAACAGACAGGGTCCATTGTGGCAGTTATTTTTAGTTCAGTCTTTCAGAGGAATCACAGGGGACTTTCGTAGGGATACTGTCTGTAGTTCCACAAAGTTGGCTTTGCTTTGTTTCTTCAATGTGTTTTTCACATTAAAGCATTTTCAAGGTAGGTTTAAAGTGCTCTAGGACCCGTTTAATTAAACATATTAGTGGAAATAAGAGTGTTGCTAGTAATCTTAACTATGTTTCTGCTTAGGATAAGTTCATGGGCTTGGTAGGTTTTCTGGTTGCCCTCAGTGTTGTTTGAGCTTTTGCGTGGGCATGGCAGAGCATGGAGGTAGTCAGCATTCTCAAAAGAGGTGAAAGAGAAGTGCCTACGATACTGTATGTTCTGCTTACTGTAATTAGGCTGACCGTAAATATGCCTGTTTAACCTTTGCAATTGTCATGTTCATCAGAGCACTCTTGGAAGAAGAAGGAAGACATGCTCAAACGTGGTCTAATCAGCATTCAAGAGAAAGAATAATAGGTATTTGCTTATGTCATTCAGCATGCAATAATGTTTTTAAAGGTTTGGATCACTGATTGAATAATAATGTCCTGATAATTTACTCACCCCCATGTCATCCAATATGTTCATATCTTTCTTTCTTCAGTCAGAAAGAAATAAGGTTTTTGAGGAAAACATTCCAGAATCTTTCTCCATAAAGCGAGAAATTAAATGTATATACTTTTTAACCAAAAATGCTTGTCTTGCACTAGGTCTGCAATGCGCATACATGACTTTACACATTACGTGATCATGTTGGAAAGGTCATGCATTATTAGTTCTTCATCTGTGTACTTTGGTTCAAAGAGGAATGGTTGGCCGCAAAAACTATCTCTCATTTTCTCGACGACAACATCGTTTTACCTTTTTTAAAGGACATTCAAGTTTCTTTGCATGTTCACTTAGTAAATACTAGGTCGTACGTGACCTTTCCAACATGACTATGTAATATTAGCGCAAGGTCGAGCTTTTGCAAGATGAGCATTTGTGGTTAGAAAGTATATAACTTAAATTTTTTTAGAAAATGATCTTTTCACTAGATAAGACCCCTATTTCTTGGCTGGGATTGTGTAGAGCTCTTTGAAGCTGCATTGAAAGAAAGACTGCACATCTTGCATGTAAATTATCAGGAAATGTTTATTCTAGAAGTGAACTATTATTTTAACAAGACTGAAATTCTGTGAATTACTACTGTTTGAATTATTCAACAGTTCAAACATTAAATATTTTTTTGATTTAGTATATTTAAGAGATGTGTTTGTCAATTTTTTGTCTATTATCTGCTGTTTATGTCTGTAGATATAAAAATGCCGGCCCATCCTTATACTCCAAGAGTGTCTGTCAATTCGGCAAGTCGACCAGAAATAAGAAAAAAAGCCTTCACGGGAGGATATGATGTTAAATATATGGAACCTATTTCCAGCATGAGAACTTCGTCTACATCAAGTCAGTTTCATTCTCATGAACCCTCCAGGATTGTGCCTATCAGTGTATCAAATCGTGCCCAGCAAAGTCCTGCTTCAAGAAGGGACATGATTTCCTTCACCAAAGCAAAGGCAGCTGCTTCCAGTACACTGAAACCTGGAGTCTCTTCTGTTGAGATAAAAAGAGAGGAGACAGATCACAGAATTATGAGAAAAGAGACTTTACAGCAGTCTTCAAAGGGCACATATGATCATCCGCCCTCTAGAATTGAAAGTACACCAAGCTCTACAGCCTCAAAAATAGAGAAACCAAAGCCAGAGAAAGTGATATCACCTCCTGCCAGTTCGAGCAAGACCACAACTGAAGAAAGCAGGCAAAAAGTTGTTGAACCAAAAGCAAAAGGGATGGATGCCAAACAAGATAAAGAAAAACCCAAACCAATGATGGTTGAAGAAAGAAAGAATCTGAAAGAATCAATAGCTAAAGATGAGAGAGAGTCTGAAAATGTAGAACATAAGGTGTTTGTAGGTGAGGAAAAAGTATTAGATGCAGTTTATATGGAAGAAATCATTCAGCAGGTCATGAAACCAGCTGGTTTAGATGCTAAGGTCATCTCATCCCCTGACTCCAAAGTCACATATCATGTGGAGAAAACAGAGCAAGAGGATGGAACCACCAAGACTCAGATTGTCTTACAATCTAAAGTCGAGGAGGAAGTGGACCTTTCTGAAGATTCTGCCTTGGAGGAACTTCTCAGCAAGGGAGTCAAGAAAGTCACCCTGGAGAACATCAAAGGAACCCCAACAGGAAACATGATCGAGAACCTGCTGAGTCTTGGCCTGCAAGGAGAGAGTTTGGAAAATAGGTCAGTGAATGTGGAGATAATCGAAGAACCGGTGGAGTCTGAGGAAGAAGGTGAAATTGAAATTGAGGAGACTGTGGAGATCAAGTCTAAACAACCAAATATTGATCCCACATCAAAGTTTTTCCAAATTGAGGAGCTAGAGAGTGACCCTAAGACCATGAAACACCATGATAGCAGTAAACAACCAAATATTGATCCCTCCTCAAAGTTCTTCCAAATTGAGGAGCTAGAGAGTGAACCTAAGACCAAGAAACCATATGAAAGTGGTTCAACTGAAGCCTCACAGTATAGAAACAGTGGATCTGTTCAAGTTCAAGAAGTTACCAGAGATGAAAGCTTACCTTACTTCTCGCATGGCCAAGACTCACAAGAGTACTTCGTCTCTACTCCGGAAGACAACATGTCAGAGTCTGAGGAGGGTGGAAGGTTTATGTCTTATAGCCATTATGGAGTCGTCGATGATTTGTCTGATGAAAGATATTACCAGGAAGACAACACCAAACAGCCCAGTGCTGAAGGTCACAGTTACAGAGATTCACCTGAATATGAACACTCGTTTTTGAGAGACAATATCCAAGACTGCATAATTGAAGAGGAGGTTCATGTATCTCCCACCCTACAACAGTCCATAGTAGAGATCCTGAGGGAAGAGTCACTAGATCCTGAAGAGCAGCTTAGAGGAGCATTAGAGCAAATCCAAGACACTGTATCCGAAGCCCTGAAGGAAGAACTTGCATTTTTTACGAAAGGTAGAGAGACTCCGGAAAACGTCTCTGTGGATATTAAAAAGGTAGAACAAGTTACAGACAACGGAACAATGACCATTGTGGCAGAGCTTAACATGTCCCAGACGTTGGAGGAATCTGGCTTGCTGGAAGGAGAAGGAGATGATCCATCCGAAGAGCAGATCATCGCAGCACTAAGCTCATCCCACCCAATGCTCCAACAGGCTATTGGCGGAGGAGCAGCAGTAGGATACACCATGAAAATTTCCAAAGAGGAGTTTCAAACGGAGGGAATACCGTGGATGACCACTGACGAAGATATCCAACAATGGAGCTCAACCGGTGAGGTTGGCAAAACAGAAAAACACATCAAGCTGGGTCCCAGTGAGAAATCCTTTACTTTTCAGATGGACGTGAACAACGGCTCTTCTGCATCAGCAAGCGGAGAAACCATCGAAATACAAAGAGGTGGAATTGCTACTGAGTTTCCACAGACCCAGATGATTGACCCACATTTGAAGGTCTGTCATGAGAAAAGAGTCGCAACTGTTTATCTTGAAAGCCCTAAAGAGTGATATTACTTACAAAGAGATAACATTCAAATGACACATTATAGCTCAAAATATCATGTTAATCTTATAATTAGTTATCAATTGGGCAAAATAATTCAGGTGTTGTCGACCATAATCTAATTTGGGGTCAGTTAAAAGGGGTCAGTTCACCCAAAAATGAAAATTCTGTCATTAATTACTCACTCTCATTCCAAGACCTTTGTTCTTACAACCTTTTTGGGCCTTGAATGTGGTAGTTGCATTGCTGTCTATCCAGGGTTAGAAAGCTCTCAGATTTCATAAAAAATATCTCAGTTGTGACCCAGGACCACAAAACCAGTCATAAGTGTAATTTTTTTTTTTTAATTGAGATAATATTGAGAAAATCTCCTTTAAAGCTTGTTGTTTGAGCATTAATGTGTGTTGGCAGTTTGTGTACACAACCACCCTAGAATGATAAAAATCCACCCAGTGGTAATTTTTAATCTTTAAAAGTAATATCCCCCTTTTAAAATCAGGTCAATCTCAGCTTCTTGTCGGTGTGACGACACACTGACAAAGGCCGCTCGTATGATAGTTGATTGACATGAGCTCCTTACCTTAGACCTGCCTTCACCGAGCTGAAACAGTCCGACTCTGATCACCATTGTGTCGACTCAGGTGCAAAATGCAGCTAAAGTAAACATTACTGCTCATCATCCCACAGCAGGGGGCAGTGCGAGCAGAGCTCATTAGCATTTAAAGGAACATGCAACAGAATAGCTCGCTCTAAAAAAGGGCTGATTTTGACAAGGTAAAAAGAGTGTTTTTTTCCACTACCATTGAGATATTTTAACCAAAGTATGTTATAGACTTCTTATTAAGATCCTTAAGAATCATATCAACTTGTGGAAAATGGGCATCTGATGACCCCTGATGAGCATTGCATACTACTAATCAAAAATTAAGTTTTGATATAATTATGATAGGGAATTTACAAAATATCTTCATGGAACATGATTTTCATTTAATATCCTAACGATTTTTGCCATAAAAGAAAAATAATTTTCGATAATTTTGACCCATACAATGTATTTTTGGCTATTGCTACAAATATGCCTGTGCTACTTAAGACTGGTTTTGTGGTCCAGGGTCACAATTTGTGTTCCGAAGATAAACAAAGGTCTTATGGGTTTGGAACAACATGAGAGTGAGTAATTAATGACAGAATTTTCTTTTTTTTTGGTGAACTATGCCTTTAAAACATTATTGTGTCTAACATTACTTTAATACTCTGTTTTTGTTTGATCTTGAGTATATTTTTTTATTAAATATCTGGACACTTTGTTGTACTTAATTTTCATATAGTGCAGCTTTAAGCACAGAAAAAGTTAAATACAGTATTTTCTTTTCAACTTTCATATAGCATTCTTTTAAAAAATATACATCAAGATTTTGTATAGTACTACAATATGCTTCAACTTTCCATGGCATTGCGAAAACAAGCTTGTGGAGATGGAGATATTTACAAAAGTAGAGTAGTGCTCACTTTAATTGGCCATTTGTGATTTATTTAAAACTTTTTCCACAGTATCAGATATTTTCAATAACAAATTAGATTTTTTTTTGTCATAGTCAGTGTATAGCTCTTCTGAAGGCGAAAAGCACTAGACTGCCCTTCCTGTCTCCCAGAGATCTCTTAATCCTTAAATGACATTAGACCAAGCAAGGACTAATCTAGCAATCCTGTTCTTCCAGGACAACACATTTTTCATTGCTCCATTACTGTACACTGAGAGAGGGAGGAGTTTGAGCGTAGAAATCTCACATTAAAAATAAGTGCTAGGCAGCTTACACAGAAGTGTGTAAGTGCTTCCAGAATAGCTATTCGGTGCCATTAAGTCTGTGTCACAACCTATTACGCAGAATGAGGATTCAGCTTCACTAAAGAAGAGTGTCTAATGAGAGTCTATTTTTAGGATTCATACTCTGCCATTGAAACCTCCGGGTAAAAGCTTTAGTCTGAAGATTTAAAGTGTAAGTATGTGCATTTCCCTCTATTTTTCTATTAATCTTAAACAGATAATTATCCTTTTAATATTAACGTCATCAGATGCTGCAATGGTGACTGTCCTGTGCCTATTAACAGCGATGGGATTAAAAAAGAGGGTAATCTAGAATGAGAAAGCATGTAAAGTCAATTCAACTTCATTTAGTCTTTAATATTAGTTCAATATTGATATCACTATTAACCATTTGTGAACCTGGACCACAAAACCAATCATAAGAGTCAAATTTTTTGTTTGTTTGAATAGGACAATATTTGGCCGAGATACAACTATTTAAAAATCTGCAATCTGAGGGTGCAAAAAAAAAAATCTAAATATTGAGAAAATTGCCTAATGTTGTCCAAATGAAGTTCTTTGCAATGCTTATTACAAATCAAAAATGAAGTTTTGATATATTTACAGTAGGCAATTTACAAAATATCTTCATGGAATGATAATTTTGACCTGTTCAAAGTATTGTTGGCTGTTGCTACAAATATACCTGTACTACTTATGACTGGTTTTGTGGTCCAGGGTCACATTTATGTACATCCCTTGAGATGGTGTTTCAGCACCTGCTGTTTTTTGTCTTATTGTTTTGGGATTGCAGATTACAGATGTATTTTTGCTAAATGAAAATTCACAAAAGGGCTGTTTTGTGTGCTGTTGTGCTCTTAAGAAAAAGACTAGCCTGCTCACTGTCTGAACATTGGTTTACATGCAAACACAATAAACAAACCCTTACAAAGTTTGTGTCGTGACTTCTGCTCAATTCTCAGAAATAATATAAGACTCTAAAAGTCTTTGCTAGAGAGGCCTGCAGCTCTCCAGTCAGGAAGTATTTGCAGAAACCGCTGTGACGGTGTATTAGATCACCGTTGGACAGGCCTCATTTTTTGAAGTGCAGAGGTAGTCACCTTGCCAACCAGTCTGAGACTCAACAGAGATTAAAGACACAGTGGAGCTTGTGTGCTGTTCTAGAAATATTGCCTTGTTTTTTTTTTTATCCACAGATTTCCCTTGGTGAAATAGGATGAGGTCAATGCCACATTCATTAGATCCGTTTGCTGGTCCTTCTGTTATGAGTGAGACGTGCTAGATGTCACCTCAGATGCAGATGATACAACTGCACAGAATGGAGGTCTTGTTTCAAGATGACTTTCCTTGCGTCTCTCACCAACCTCTGGTGACCTAAAAAAAGAGCATAAAGCTTTAAATGCCTCATCTATAAATAATATTCACTTGCATCAGCATGCTACATTCAGGTGAAATGTCAGTGTACTGCACTGAAAGTATGTTTTTAGAGTGCACTCTGACTTCTTGCTATAGTGTGAATGTGTATTACACATGACTGAGGAGGAAACTCACTGAGACAGCATGTCCACGGTTCTCTGTGTGGCTTTGGTTTTCTTGTGCTGAGGACCATACAGCATATTCTGAATGCCCAGACACTGAAAGAGACACAGATATCAGTGGTTGATATAAAAATACAGAAAAAAACAGTAACACTGTTTAATACAGTTAATTACAATTTAATTTAATTAATTTTATATTTATATATATATATATATTTTTTATTATTAATTAATTATTTTATTTCATTATTGCGTTTTCCTTCCTCAAAAATACAGAAAAAAAATTCATTTTTATTATTTTATTATATCAGTATTGTTTATTATTATTACAATTTAATTTAATTAATTATTTAATTTAATTATTCATTTTGACAATTAAAATAATCTATATAATCTAAAAAAAAACTGTAAATACTTTGATTATATACATTTATATTCATATACTACCGATCAAATGTTAGGAAAAGATTTTGTTTTTAAAAGAAGTCTCTTTTTTTAGCGTTTATTTCTTCTTCCTTTTGGCAAAAATAATCAGATTATATACATATATAGATTATATACCAAGCATATATTTGATCAAAAATACAGAAAAAAAACTGTAATATTGTATATTATCACAATTTCAATTAATTAATTTGATTTAATTATTTATTTTTCTTTTTTGACAAATAATTCATATAATAAAAAATGTAAATAATTGGATTATATACATTTATATTTATATACTAATGATCAAAATTTAGTGATTTAGTTTTTGAAAGAAGTATTTTTCAGCATGCATTTATTTAATCAAAGATACAGAAAAAAACAGTAATATTAATATCTTTACAATTTAATTTAATTAATTACTTAATTTAATTATTCCTTTTGACAATTAAAATAATCTATATAGTAAAAAATGCAATTAATTAAATTTTATATATATACAGTATATGAAAGAAGTCTCTTTTTTCACCAAACATTTATTTGATTAAAAATACAGAAAAAAACAGTAAAGTTTTATATTATCACAATTTAGTTAAATTAATTATTCAATTTAATTATTCCTTTTTCCTTTTACCAATTAAAATAATTTATATAAATTACAAAAATTATTTTTTTAGCATGCATTTATTTAATCAAAAATACAGAAACAAAAACTAATATTGTTTACAATTATTACAATTTAGTTTAGGTAGTGAATATGTATTTAATATAAATAAAAAGAATAAAAATATGATATATAGGACCTTTTAAAAATGAAATAGTGAAGACGAAAACTATAAAAAATAATTGATTCCTCAAACCGTCATAAACAACTCAAATAGTTGTGAATTATGGCCAAATATAGAATATGCAATTAAACACTGGACTGTAACAGACTTCCTGAACGATTTTAATCAAAAATTAATATTCATCCTTTTGAAAATTATGATCATTATCATCATTTTCATAAAGGATTGAAACTTTGTTAAAAAATGAAGGGCAAGCCAAAATCTGATACAGCCAAAACTGCCTGTGAATGTGAAAGTAAAACATTAAAAAAGTTGTACTTCAAACTTCTAAAATTTCAAACTAAACAAGTACGCTTTACTGCTGTGTGTGGGGCTCAAGAGGTAGTGGACGTCCTGACTCGTCCTGAGACGTAGTAGAGAGAAGGAGTGCCTTTGGCACACAGATATTACAGCATACCTGGCCAAGCCACTCATTTCCTCAAATAAACCCTCTCTCGTTCACTCATCTCATCTTCAAAACAACAACAGCAACGGTTTGGAAGAAAAACACTAGGAATTGACGACAGGACATTTTTGTCTTTCCAAAAAAAGACAAAGGAAAGCACTGTTCAAAGTTTCCTCTATGATTGAAAAGTCTCAGTCCATGTTTTAATCACTTTCCACAGGCAAAAGTGATGTCATGGGGCCCACTTCAATGGGAAAACAGTCAGGGTTTTTTTTCACAAGTGTGTGCGTCTATTATAAAAACCTGGACTAAAGACCACACAAAACTTCCTTTAAAACAAAAAACAACACACAAAATCGAACTTTATTGTTGCTCATTTAAATCCCTGTTTAACCACAAACCCCTGGCTTTAGGCCACAGTCTAAACTGGGAGTGTGTTGCTCTGCTGCAGCTGCTGTCATGATTACAGAAGAAAGAACATGATATGAGTTGCTCATATCTGCCAGAGGTAACGGGGAAAGGTTATTAGCCTGAGGAAGTGCAGAATGTGGGACCACTGATTCACAACCTTCCAAATGGAGCCCTTCGATACGACAACAAAGAAACATAGCAACAGTGCTCATTTACAGACAAGTGGGGACAGGTTTCCATAGATCAACATATTATCTCAGAGGGGGTTTCAGTGTGAACATATAAAAATAAAATACAAGCCGTTAGCATATTTAGGACACACAAAAGACGTTTGGGATGTAAATAAGAATGTTTTAGATTCTTACTGCCTCAGTTGCTAAGAGCAATGACACAAAAGAGACTAAATAACATTGCAAATCAGAGTGTGGTGTGAGTCCTAGAGGAGGAGATCGAGGGAGAAATGAGCTGTCCGAGACAAAGAATAACACTGTCCAGTCCAAAAGTAGTCAAGCTATGAATAAAGAACAAGTTACCAAAACGATCTATTTCATGCGTACCTCTTACATAAGCTGGGAGACGTAATTTTAGAACACTCATGAAGGTCCTTTTAACTGCATTCGCCAATAAATCAACAACCGTCAAACTTTCTGGCTTTCCAGAAGGACTAAGAACACAATGTTATTCTTTGGAACATTTTATATCAGAAAAAGCATCCCCTCTGAGGGGAAATATCATTCATGCTACACTCCAAGATTAGAGCATAGCTCTGTGGACATAAGGTCCTCAGAGACTTTGGTCAAAATAGCTGTTCGGATCTCTTTTTGTGCGAATTGCAGCTGCTCAGTCTCTAGCGATTGTGTGTGGAAGGATTCTGATGAAACAAATTTAATATTTAATTTTTAAACTGTATTTTATACCATCAGAATTCCATGTAGATGTACAATTACATCAAACTGGTGTATTTTAAGTTGAGATGTAACAGAAGTAGAAACAAATCTTGTTTTTCGCATTGTGATGTACCAGGTATAGTTCACCCAAAAATGATAATTAAGTCAGTCATTACTTACCCTTATGAATAAGGTCACATGGACTAAATGTAGGACCCTTGCTGTCTATGGAGGTTCAGAAAGCTCTCAGATTTCATCAAAAATATCTTTATTTGAGTTCCGAAGATTAACTAAGGTCTTATGGGTTTGGAACAACATCAGAGTGTGCAATTAATGGCAGAATTTTCATTTTTGGGTGAACTATCCATTTAAAGGACAAAAAAGGAACTGGGTTCTATCCATTAATTGCTGGATGGATGGAGATCTGAATTTGAGCTTGCAGTTTATTGTAAAAAAAATTTACATCCCCCAGCTCTTCATTTATTGTCTTGCTTTCTTGAGCATCAGTGAATGTTTTCATCTTTTGTAATAGTCCCTCAATTGTTCTCAGTGTGAAAAGATGGACCTCAAAATCATACATTAACTTTTGGAAAGGGTTCAAATATGCAGATGCTGCTGGAAAACCAAAGAATGTGCATGAGCAGAAGGATTTTTCTGAAGAACTGAAAGATTGAGTTATAGCGTCTTTAAAAAAAAATTACAAGGTCAAAAAAAAAAATTGCATGAATGAATCATTCCTAATAAGATCAAAAAACATGCATTTCCTTTCAAGCCAACTTTATAATACCAGCAATGTTTGAACAAAAATAAATACCCATTAACGGCCAACTCCTACAACATAGTGATCATGCATTATATTTGATTCACCTTCTTGAGGGTCCTGTGGGCGTGTCTCATCTGACCCTGTGTCATCTCCACTCCACCAATCAGCTGCAGCGCTTCTGCCACCTCTGCACTCAGCTCACCAAACGTGCTCTTCTTATAAACTAGAGACTCTCTTTGAATCTCAGCACATCTCTGAAACACAAAAACTCCAATTATATATCATCATAATCATCATAGATATAAACCGTATCCTCCAAGTTTCTGAAAAGTGGTCAATCAATAAGGTTTTTAAATGATCAATCCTTAAACGTGTACATATGGTCACTGCATGTCTTGAACATTGTTAAATCACCTTACAGGTGGCGATGGATATGTGTAGGCTTAAACCAAATCTCGTACCATCAATTTTCCCCACAAGGAGTCCACAAGTAAATGCCCCTAGATAACGAGGGAAATTTCCACTGAGAAACTCGTTTCAGTGGCTGACAAGCTTCAACATATTTACATCCTGCGGGATGGCATCTAGCTTTTCTTGTCTCTGCTGTTTGTAAGCTCTTTCAGTAGCTGTGGTCTACTAAAAGCCTCAAAGGCATCAGAACTAAAGTGGAGAGAACAAAGACGCAGGTCTTTAGGAAGTTTTATTCAACCATATGCATCTTCCCATTCTTTTCTCCTCTTCTTATCGCAAAAGCCAAATATTGTGGCATCGTATCAGTAATTTATTTTCCAAGTTGTGTTGCAGTAAAAATAGCAACAATAGCGCCAGTAGCTCACAGAGTGCAACCATTTCACGTCATTGAAATAATCACGCTCCCAATATTCCAAAATATGTTTAAAATTATATGGATTTTTTAAATTACATAGTCTTTATGTAAATCGTTTACGGGTTACCTACTACATCATTTACGTTATATAAAGCCATACAAGTTTTAATACCCGGGGTTCCTTTAAAAAATTCTCACTGACCCCAAGCTTTTAAACAGTATATTTAGTTAGAATATAAAGATCCACATTTATTCCATATATACACCATATTAAGATCAAAATTTAAAGCTGACCTCTTGTTGTCCTGTGAGTAGGAGGAAATGACTGAAGTCATCTTGAGCAGATAGAGTGAGTGTGTCCTGTGGGCCTAGTGCACTTCTATATGCACTTAAACTCTCCTCAAAAAAGCGTGTTGCTGAATCTATTGAAATAAGAAGAGATAATCATAATCACACTTCTTTAGTTATTTCTAATGCCTTTTTTACACAGTACGACTCCTCCACTATCCTTTGAAGAGCTACTCTAACACATCATCATATTTTTCATTTGATTAGCTAAGGGTCACCTTCAAGACTTCAAGACTGCTACTTGTTATGCAGGGCAGCTAACACAAAGCTCTCCTTACGTGAAGCCTGTTAAACACAATTCACTCTAATGACAAACTCTTAATGTTGAATCTAAATGACAGAATGCCTTTTATGACCCTGGACCACAAAACCAGTCATAAGTAGCACAGGTATATTTGTAGCAATAGCCAACAATACATTGTATGGGTCATAATTATCGATTTTATGCCAAAAATTATTAGGAGATTAAGTAAAGATCATGTTTCATGAAGACATTTTGTAAATTTCCTACCGTAAATTTATCAAAACTTTTTTTGATTAGTAATATGCATTGCTAAGAACTTCAATTGGACAACTTTAAAGACAATTTTCTCAATATTTAGATTTTTTTGGCCACATATTGCCCTATCCTTTGTGGTCCAGGGTCACATTTATTATTTTAAAACTGACTTCATAACACTTCTCATAATTTCTATGTGATGCTCGGGGCCTAATAAAATCCCCCGTACAGACAGCCTATTGTGAATGCAGTCGGTCACCGTTGTGATGTGGCTCTGAAGTGGAAGAGTAGGCCAGAGCCAAGCTATGAGCGATCTGGGCCCCCTCCAGACCCCCAGGACTCTGACTAATAGCTATGGAATGAGCCTGCATAAGAGAGAGTGAGAGATAAAAGAGACTTGAATAGAGATACATCACATATCACACCCACCCTGAAACACGGGAAATATTAGCAATAGTTCCTGGCTTTAAATAACTCTGCGGTCCAGTTTTAAAAACCATTAAACAACCCATGGGCCAAATATGCATTGTGGTGCTCTCGTCAACATGTGTCGAATACTGACATGTTGTACTTTTTGTTTTCTTTGCGCACAAAAAGTATTCTTGTAGCTTCATAACATTACGGTTGAACCACTGATGTCACATGGACTATTTTAGCAAAGTTCTTTCTACCTTTCTGGGCCTTGAACATGGTAGTTGCGTTGCTGTCTATGAAGAGTCAGAAAGCTCTCAGATTTAATCAAAAATATCTTAATTTGTGTTCCGAAGATGAACGAAGGTCTTGCGGGTTTGGAACGACATGTGGGTGAGTAATTAATAACAGAATTTTAATTTTTGAGTGAACTATCCCTTTAAGGTGGGTTTGGCACCTCTGTATCTTCAGTTCAGTACAGTGGAATTCTCTGAAGGATGGGACAGGAATAATCCCTGCAGCGTTTACCTGAAGAAGATGCTTGATGGCTTTATCCAGATGTCCCTGAGCCTGTTCAATGGCCGCCATGTTTCTGTAAACACAGCAGATCCGACTGAGCTGTGCTCCTTCCTGAAGCAGCTCCAAGGCTCTTTCACATTGACTGAGGGCATTCTCTGGCCTTCCCTGCCGCTGGTACACCCTATAGAACACAGCACGAAGACACAAAGATGTCATTTATCATGAAATCAATCCAAAATGTCACATACAGCACACTGTTGACCTCGCTTATGCATGCCATCATAATAAGAATGGCTCATTTGTAATGCTAGGCATGAGCAAAAATGCCAGAACAATGAAAGGAAGACGGTCAAGAAAAGCCTGCTCATGCGAACTGGTTAAAAACAGGATGGTGGCACCAGCTCTGAACCTTCAAGGAGCTTTCGATTCTTTTATTAAGATGTGGAGTGCAGCAAATCCAAACATGCCCCGCAGCTGTGAACTCAATACACAAGAGCTCATGTCTTTATTAGGTCTGATTCGCCTCTCTCCGTATCAGCCTTGAGGCATCTAGTCTCACTCCCGAACAATGCAGAGAATCACTGCTGTCTGTGAAGAAATGAAGTGCAGAAGAGTCAATGCTGTTCTATAAAAAGTATTCAGTTCAGGTCACTGGTTTTTTAAACATTTTAAACATGAGGGTGAGAAATTAATGTCAGAATTTTCATTTTTGACTGGACTATTCCTTTAATTACCAGGGTTACAGTGTCTTGCAAAAGTATTCATACCCTTAACTCGGTTCTTAGCTTAAGCACCTTTACATTCATAAGTCTTTTTAGGTATGTTGCACATCAGCATTTGGGAATTATCTGCCATTCTTGTCCTTACCTCTTCACCTCTCAAGTGCTGTCAGGTTAAATTGAAGCAGATGCACATTTTCAGGTTTCTCTAGAAATGTTTGATTGGATTCAAGTCCAGGCTCTGGCTGGGCCACTCAAGGACATTCACACAGTTGTCTACATGTTGCTGGAATGTGAACCTTCTGCCCAGTCTGAGGTTCTAAAAGCTCTGGACTGGGTTTTCATAAAGGCTATCTTCATATTTTGCTGTGTTGAGCTTTTCTTCTACTCTGACGTGTCCCTCAGTCCATTCCGCTGAAAAACACCCCCACAGCATGAGGATGCTACCAGCATACTTTACTTTTGGGATGGTACTCTGCAGGTGATAGACATTGTCTGGTTTTCTCCAAACATGATACTTGGAATTGAGGTTCAACAGCCCAGAGAATCTTGTTTCTCACAGTCTGAGGGTCCTTTAGGTGCTTTTTTGCAAATTCCAAGTGTGTTTTAATGGTCTTCACTGAGGAGAGGATTGAGTTTTGCCACACCACCATAAAGCCCAGATTGGTGGAGTGTTGCAATATTTGTTCTTCTGTAGGTTTCTCCTATCTCCATGTATGGTCATGGAGCTCAACTAGAGTGACCATCAGGATCTTGGTCACCACTCTAGCCAAAATCCTTCTCCATCTATTGCTCACAAAGAGTCCTGGTTGTTTCAAACTTCTTCCATTAAGGGTAACTACATGCTTCTGTGAACCTTCAATGCAGCAGATTTGTTTCTGAACTCTTCCCCAGATGTGTGGCTTGATGCAATCCTGTTTGTGAGCTCCATAGGCTGTGTTTTTCCTCAGGGCTTGGTTTTTGCTCTGATATGCATTTTCGGCTGTTAGACCTTTTCTTAAGATGTGGGTGTCTTATACCCATTCAATTAAATTTACCACAGGTTAACTTCACTCGAAGTGTAGTAACATCTACAAGTGATATAAATGCTCCTGAGCTAAATTTCATCAGTCCCAGATAAGGGTATGAATACTTATGCAACAGAATCCTTTAAGTTTTTTATTTCTAATAAACTTGCAAATATGTAAAAAAAAAAAAAAAAAAAAGGAATGTAAAGCAGTTTAACATAAGGCAGAAACAAGTGTGAAAAAATGAAGGGGTGTGAATACTTTTGCAAGGCACTGTAAATACTAACAAAATTTCCAATCTCACTGTTTCCAAGATACTATTATCTGATGTGGGCAGGTGTGTTACACTAGTCTTTATGGAGACATCCATCACCACAGGGAGATCCCATGCTTTACCAATCCATCTTGTTAAAAGCTTTGAGTCTTTCCAGATTCATCCACTCTAATGGATCCCTAACTCAATTCCCCCATCTCAGAGAGAGTAGCCTGCTCATGCAGCATCCTTATCCCATAAATATAAAGGTAGTAAAAAAAACTTGCATCACAAATTAAACAAGTTAAAGCTTGATTAGTGAATTCCCACGGTGCACCTCTAAAATAGCAAGTGTATTTTTAAAAGTGATGGTTGACATTACACATAATTTGTAAGCATTCATGCATATCTGAATAATTTAATGATGATGGAGCAGTAAACATGTCTTATCTTCTATTTTTGGTGTGTATTTTAGGATTGGAACATACATTTTATTCAAATGAAATCAAAAAGCTCTTAATCTGAATGTCCAATTGCATTCTCAGCAATCAGGGGAAAACGCTCAAGGGCAACATTTGCGAAATGGCAAAGATTTCAAACACGACTCCACCAAGGTTTTCTCATAGTAGTCTGTGTGTACGCTGGAGCACCCTGGCAACTTTTCAAGGCTGCATCAGAAATTCCAGACTCTGGGCCTCATTTTAGGGGCAGTGCGACATGACAGTGCGTTTGTGCCAACTCTACTGCCGCTCTGCCTGGGTACACAAACCTAAACACATCCTGTATTATGCCACACAGTGCCAGTGTAACACCAGCCATCCTCTCAGGCATCCTCTGTGGGAGGAGAGATATAATCTGCGTGGAGAAATCTGATTTAATGTCCGTTGTGCAAGGGCGTAATGCAATTAGGGAGTTTTACATGAACTGCCAAGTAGTCCCCCAAGCCTTCTGCTTAGTAATTGTTAACAGAGCAATACTGACGTAGACTGTGTATGAAAGATTTCAAGCTTGATAGAAAGCAGTGCCAGGCAAAATTAGGGATAAATAGAGACACAGAGCAACAGAAAAGACATCGTCGCCTTTAAAAAAAAAAGTGAAAATAAACACTCAGATTACTTCATACTGGCACAACAGCATTCCAAGTTTAGTCTCCAGCCAAGTTTAGCTCAACTTAATTTATAACATTACCAAAGAAACAACAGCGCAGTGATTTAAAGGGATAGCTCACTCAAAAATTACAATTCTGACGTCATTTACTTAACCTTATGTTGTCCTAAACCTGCATGACAAATGAATTTTGTTTCGTCCCTACAATGAATGTTTAGTCAAATATTTTGTACCTCTTTCACTTTTGTTATTTAGGCAAAAACAGTTCTGTTTCTGCAAAATACACAAAAAATATATATTGTGAACTGAACACAAATATTTTAAACACGTTTCTAACAAAGTTATTTTGTTGACCTTACTTAGATACTTAGATACAAAATGTATCCAGATGTTGTCCCAACTTTCCATACTGAGTCATCTGAATAAACAATTTTATGATTGTGCAAGTTCCCAGCATGCATTGCAGCTTGAATGTGGTAACTTATTAAAAAATTATCATTGCTTTACATGTTACTGGCTTAAATTATGCTGCAGCTGCAGTTGTCATTGTTGGTTAGCTGTCATATTATTTAGAGTTCATATTTTTGGCAAATTAATATTTGTTGATCTTTGCCGCATTTGAGATTTGTGTGTTGAGGTACATGTGCGTCTCATTGTAACTGCTGGATGTAAATAATATATGTCACCCTAGACCACAAAACCAGTCATAATTAGCATGGGTATATTTGTAGCAATAGCCAACAATACTGTATGGGTCTTTTATGTCAAAAATCTTTAGGATATTAAGTAAAGATCGTAATTTTAAATAAGTAATGTGCATTGCTAAGAACTTTAAAAGCGATTTTGCCAATATTTAGATTTTTTTTTTTTTTTTTTTTTTTTGCACCCTCAGATTCCAAATATTCCAGTAGTTGTACTGTATCTCGGCCAAATATTGTCATACCCTAACAAACCATATACCAATAAAAAGCTTATTAATTCAGCTACAGATGTATAAATCTGTATAAAAAGTACCCTTTTGACCCTGACCAATTTAATGCCCTTTTAATGAAGTGATATTTGAAAATAAATTGTAACGGTTTATTTGCTAAATGCTAAACAATATTTGGTTGCCTTCACAATTTTTTTAAAATGTAATGGAGTTAACTAGTTTTGGAGTCTTCTTTTGTGTTCTGCAGAAGAAAGCAAAAAATACAGGATGAACTATCCCTTTAAAATAGTGGTGGGCGATATATACCATTTCAAACAGTAAAGCGGTTTAAATTACACACGGTGTAAAAAAAAATGGCATACTGGCATACCAAGTGGCTATAAACAATGTAGACAGCGTCATCAATTGAGAGGAAATCCCTGTTAACTGCATACACTTCTGACTAAAGGTTGGAAAACTTTTAGAACTATTAAAAACACAACTAATTCTTTAACTGGGCAAATAAACCAACTGTAAACTGCCGTTAACAGAAACCAGACACGCTGAAGATGAAAGCGAAGAGGAGAAAACTCAGCAGCAGGCAGATCAGCTCACTGTTCACAAAGTGCAAAATATTGGAAGAAAATCCTAAATACTAAATTGGGGTTGGGGGTTTAGGTGAATGTACCTCATAAAAGTTTAGATGGCATTTTCTTTCCATCTTTCCTCTGTATAATGCATATTAATATAGTATTTACAGCATTAAACCAAGAAAACGCTGTATTGCTGCTGTTGCATAAGCACCCCCTGCTGGCAGAGAGTGAAATTGCGTTTTTTTGTTTTTTTTTTGCGGTTATATATTATGTAATATATATTATAAATTCACAAAACTAAGGTCAGACCATTCTGTTTTTGCTTTAAATTTTAAAATGATACAATCTAAGTTACATCAAAAACTGCTCATGCTATGTAACATGTTTTTTTGGATCGTGATTAAAATGCAGTTTCATGCTACTGTTGAACTGTTTCATGCATTAATATAAAGGCACAGCCAGGGAAAAAATATGATAAATCGTGAAACTGCCAGAATTCTAAGAAAAACTGTGATATAGATTTTTGGTCAAACCATCCAAAACAGATTTTCTTCAGCCTTCAAGTGGATGTTAAGTGTATGGATGATTTAACACAGAAAAAATACAACACTTGACCTTTTAAGCTATGTTTGCTCACAGGCTTAGAGTGTGAAAAGACATAAGGAAATGTACACTTCACTTCTGAATTCTGTCAAGGCCACAAATCCCAACCAGCACGTGTTCAACAAGGGCTGATGTAAATATGTGTGGAGAATCATGTCAGTATGATAGTGATATGCTGACTCTGATGTCCACTCGCTCACGGACTCCATTCGGATGAAAAAGCTGTAAGCTTGTGTCATTGTTTCTGGGTTTTGTAGAGGTATGTGTTGATAGCGCAGGCTCACTCATTTCAAATATGTCAACACCAGCTTTACAGTCAAAGGCAGAAGAATTAGAAAGCTTTCATCACAACTCACATATGCACATTCTTCCGGGACTAACAAAAGCAGCTGACAAACTGATGAAAGCACAATTACCAATGCTACATAATATTTTAAATACATAATAAATGAGCTTAACTATATAACAATTTATCTTCTCCAGCACAGATGCCCTTACTTACATAACAATGAGCGGCAATAATAAAACCTGAGATGGCCCAGAGAGATCTACTGTCGCTCTGCACTCACAACATAAACACAGCTGGCAGACAAACCACAGTCGTTCATTGTCACAGTCAAGCCTGGTGAGACCAGCCATAATAAACACTAGGATCAATACAAGCTATTGAGCAAGATAATCAAGTCCTCCTGTGGGAATTATTACCCGTGAGAAACAAAAGATCTTTGAATAATGCTGTCACACTGAAAATCAAAGCCAATTTTTTCCCTAAATAATATTAATAATTATTATAAATCATTTCTGCACAATAAACCCTTTGCTTTATGTATGTTTAATGATTTGATGCAACTGATGTTGGGTTTTGCTTTGTAGGAAAATCTCATGAAATATTTACAGAGGTGCTTTTCTGCTTTGCTCTGAATGTGACCAAACCGAAAAGGTAGTGTGACATTCACAGTACATGCGCCAGCTTTAAGATATGATAATACAAGACAACAAAAAAATTTAAAATAGAAAACTATTCAAGAAAAAGAGAAGTTTGTGAAATTTATCATAATGCTCCATTTCTGTTGTTATGCTGTTAAGAATTTTTGTGGATGAGGAGCACCACCTTGTGGTTAAACAGATTATTTCTACTGCTGAAATTAGCTTGCATTCCTAATGAAAAGCCAGAAGTTCATTAAATCATTATTTTGTTTGACAATATATATATATATATATATATATATATATATATATATATATATATAGTGCCTTGCGAAATTATTCATACCCCTTAATTTTTTTCACATTTTGTTATGTTGCTGCCTTATGTTAAACTACTTTAAATTACTTTTTTCCCCACATCAATCTACACTCCCTACTCCATGATGGCAAAGCAAAAAATAGGTTTTTAACATTTGTGCAAATTTATTAAAAATAAAAAACTGAAAAGATCCCGTTGCATAAGTATTCATAGCCTTTTCTAGGACACTCGAAATTTAGCTCAGGAGCATTCATATTGCTTCTAGATGTTACTACACTTCGAGTGGAGTTAAACTGTGGCAAATTCATTTGAATGAGTATGATTTAGAAAGGCACACACCTCTCAGAAAAGGTCTAACAGCTGAAAATGCATATCAGAGCAAAAACCAAGTCCTGAGGTCAAGATAACTGCCTGTAGAGCTCAGTGACAGACTTGCATTAAGGCAATGATCTAGGGAAGAGTTCAGAAAAAAATCTGCTGCATTGAAGGTTCACAGAAGCATGTAGCCTCCATGATCCATAATGGAAGATGATTGGCACAACTAGGACTCTAGAAAATGTCTGCCAGCCCCCATCCAAGCTGACAGAGCTTGAGAGGTGAAAAGGTGAGGCAAAGAATGGCAGATAATTGCCAAATGCAGATGTGCAAAGCTTGTCACATCATACCCAAAAAGATGAGGCTGTAAAGGTGCTTCAAATATGTACTGAGTTAAGGGTATGAATACTTATGCAATGTACTTATTTCAGTGTTTTGTTTTTTTTATAAATTTGTAAAATTTGCAAATCTGGTTTTTGCTTTGTCATTATTATGGTGTATGGAGTGTAAATTGATGTGGGGAAAAAACTAATTTAAAGCAGTTTAACATAATGCTGCAACAAAAAAAAAATGTGAAAAAAATTAAGGGGTATGAATAGTTTTGCAAGGCACTGTATATATTAGAGAATATCTAAATACAGCATAACAACAAATTCTGATGCACATATAAGTATTTCCTTACTTACAAGTGCAACTTGGAGTGATGCCAGGAAAAACATGGAATTAAACCTGAACCTGATATTTGAAACTGCAGAAGTCAAAAGAAATAAATAGACCACAGCATGTGATTCACCGTAGTGCTTTGTGTGAATATCAATGTGTACTCGGTTGCCACGTCCTATTTTAACCCTGTAGACGAATGCAGGTGTTTATTATTCAATGGAAAAATAGATTGAGATGTTTCTAAGCATAATTACAAAATTAATCTCTTTCCACCTAGCCCCAGATCTAAATATTTATTCAGGGTTGTATTTAAAAGGGAAGAAAAAGAAGGGCAGTACTTCATATAGTCAGGGGCGTCGGACAGGGGGTAATAGTGGAACAGAGTAACAGGGGCCCTTGCCCCCCCCCCAGAAACGTAGTATTGCGATCGCAAAAAAACCACCCCAGCATTTAGCCTCCTTGTTAGTGCGTCCGCCTCCCATGCCGGAGACCCAGGTTTGAGACCTGCTCGGAGCGGGTGCGAGCAGGACCCGCGTGAAAGGGGTTACACGAACATTTTTTAGTTAGAATGTAATTTTTCGTTTTTAGGGGGGCCCCTTAGCTGATTCAGTGCACGGGGCCCAGAATTCCCAGCGACGCCCCTGCATATAGTTGCCATCTAATGTAAGATTACATCTCTTGTAAATCATTACAGTCAGCCATTACAACAATTAAGATGAAAATGGTCTCATACCTTGCTAAATTTGTAAATATTTCATACTCAATGTCCACTCTGTCCTCCTTCCTCATAGCTTCTTGTGCCACAATGTCTCCCATTACTATTTCTGCCTTCTGAAAGCTTGACTCGGCCTCTGCTAAAGTTCACATGGTTAAGTGAATTAACATATTACTGTTATTATTACATCATCTGAAACAACAAGGCTTGATGAATTATCACATTTTTCTACTTCAAATGAGGAGTTTAATAATGTCATACAAAAATGTACAGCTCTTAAAAATATATGAATATGATTGCATTAGATGTTTATGTAAACAAGGATATTTTCCAAGCAGTAGAGCGGCACCTCCAAGAGTTTGATGTATGGTAAGGAAGCAGTTGAGGCAGCTCACTCTCTCCTCCTGCTGACTGGATCGGAGTACTTCATGTGCTTGGGATGCATGTTCTTGTGCCTGATGTGCCCAACCTAAGAAACAAGAGGTTGCGGATTGTTAGTAGGTAATTAGGCAATACTAACAAGCTCACTGTACATTATTGTCAATATTTCTCACTGTACTTTACAGTACTTCTTTCTTTACAGAGGTCAAAAGTTTACATACACCTTGCAGAATCTGCTAAATGTTAATTATTTTACCAAAATTAAGAGGGATCATACAAAATGCCTGTTATTTTTTATTTAGTAGTGACCTGAATAAGATGTTTCACATAAAATATATTTACATATAGTCCACATGAGAAAATAATAGCTGAGTTTATTAAAAGGACCCTGTTTACATACGCTTGATTCTACTGTGTTGTTACCTGAATGATCCACAGCTGTTTTTTTTTTTTTTTGTGATAGTTGTTCCTGAGTCCCTTGTTTGTCCTGAACAGTTAAACTGCCTTCAGAAAGTAACACAATGCATTAAGAGCCAGGGGTGTAAACTTTTGAACAGAATTAGGATGTGTACATTTTTCTTATTTTGCCTAAAGATTTTTTTTTTCATTTAGTACCACCCTTTAGAATCTACAGAAGATACTAACATGTTTCCCAGAAGACAAAGTAAGTTAAATTTACCCTGATCTTCAATGCAAACATTTTTCACCCCCTGGCTCTTAATGCAATGTGTTTCCATCTGGAGCATCGGTGAGCTTTGAACCCTCTATAATAGTTGCATATGAGTTCCTCAGTTGTCCTCAGTGTGAAAAGATGGATCTCAAAATCATACAAATTATTGTTGGAAAAGGTTCAAATACACAAAAATGCAAAAAAAAAAAAAAAAAAAAAAGTAAAATAAAATAAAAATTGTGGCACCTAAAGGATTTTTCTAAAGAACAGTGGGCAGTTTAACTGTTCAGGACAAACAAGGGACTCAATATCAACTATCACTAAACAAAACAAAAAAAGAAAAACACAACTGTGGATCATTCAGGTAAAGTATTAAGAATCACGTGTGCGTAAACTTTAGAACTTTTGAAATATATATATTTTTGTGGACTATATGTAAATGTATTTTATGTGAAATATATTCAGGTCAGTGCTAAATAAAAAATAACATGCATTTTGTATGATTCCTCTTATTTTGGCAAAACAATTAACATTTTGCAGATTCTGCAAGATGTATGTAAACTTTTGACCTCAACTGTAAATGCATTAAATAAGTTAGAATTTTACCTTTGTATTGCAAGTAAGCTTTAGCCAGTCTTGACTGAGCTTGAGCCACTGCAAAATGCTCATTTCCATAAACAAGTCTGCTTAGTGCAAGGCAACGCACAAGCTCTTGGATACAGGGGTCATACTGCAAAAGACAAATAAGCATAAAACATTAAACTAGAGAAGTGAAACAAAACATACAATGAATATAATGATCAGTAAGTATCATGCCTGGGGAAGTTTTCTGTAATTCATAATGGAACATACTGGAATGTCAGCGCACTAATAAGGTTACATAAATCAGTAGGAGAGAATAAAATTAGAGTCTGAGATATGTATTTCAGGGTATAAGATTATTAGATGTGTACCTCTTCGCTGTCAGCCAAAGACTGAGCTCGTCTCTCACAAAGCGTTAGTTTCTCTGCAGGAGTCATTAGACTGTAATTCTTCACATCTGCTTTCTGTGAGATTATTGTTGAATCTGCTTCCTGCAGGGATTCTCCTGAACTGACACTGCTGCTCATGTTGAAGCTGGTGAATCTGTAAAAGTTCAGAGCTCAGTTGTGTCTCAAAACAGTGAACTGGCTACCTAGACAGAAATTCTGGGCAGAGATTTAGAAACATCCCCAAGATGCACTGAAAGTGAATGGTCACTGAAATACTGTCAGACTCGAATTAAGATCTGATTTTGTGCTCCACTTAAGAAATAAAGTCAAACAACACGAAGGTGAGTAAATGAAGACAGAATTCTTGTTTTTGGGTCAGCTATGTCTTTAACAGCGACGTGGAAATGAATACGTACGACTCATTCAGCGCAGCCACAGAACAGCTCTGCTGTGATGCGCAAAACGATCCGCTGTGCGGTGCCAAGCTCATTTTTATGGTGAAGGCAAATAAAATTCAACCGTCAGTTCATAAGCTGACAGCTGATGGTACGAATTAGTTTTCTCAACAAGAGTTCTCTTAAGGCTACTGTAGTCTTTCAGAAACACTGGAAGGTAGAGCTGTGTGCAACTGAGTAACTAATATCACGAAAACCCAAACAAACGCTGTGATTGGTTGATTCCCACACATGGGTGAGTCATGTGACGCTCAAGACTGCATTAATGAATAAAATGTTGCATTTTAACGTAAAAAGGACGCATATTTTTCTCATGATTACAACGGAATTGAACTTTGAACCATAAATAAATTCGACCAAGTTGTCCAATGTATGCACATGTGTGTAATACATTTATAGCATTACAGTAAGTCAATAACTTACACTACCAGTCAAACGTTTTTGTACAGTAAGATTTTTAATGTTTTTTTTTTAAAGAAGTCTCTTCTGCTCACCAAGCCTGTTTATATTTGATCCAAAATACAACAAAATCTGTAATATTGTATAATATTTTTACCATTTAAAATAACTGTTTTCTATTTGAATGCATTTTACATAATTTGTCATTTGTAATTTATTTCTGTGATAAAAACTAGCTTTTTTGGAGGGGGTGGGACTTATATACACGATAAAGACATGTATGTTACAAAGGATTTCTATTTCAGATAAATGCTGTTCTAAACTTTCTATTCATCAAAGAAACATCAAAAGATTCTATACAGCTGTTTTCAACGTAATAATAATAAATATTTTTGAGCAGCCAATCAGAATATTAGAATGATTTCTGAGGGATCTAGTGACTGGAGTAATGATGCTAAAGATTCAGCTTTAAAATCACAGGAATAAATTACATTTTAAAATATATTCAAATAGAAAACAGCTATTTTAAATTGTAAAAAAATATTTTAAAATATTACTGCTTTTGCTGATTAATCAAATCAAATAAATAGACTTCTTTAAAAAACAAATCTTACTGTCCAAAAACTTTTGACTGGTATACACTGTAAAAAGTGAACAGTTGGATCAACTTAAAAAAATTACTTCAATTGGTAACAACTAAAGTTTTTTTTTTCAATGTATTTTATTACAGTTTATCTTAATTTTCCTAGGTCAATCACACTTATATAATTTTAGTTCATTCAATCCTAATATTTACATTACACTAACCTAATTCAACTGCATAAGTGAACAGTTGGATCAACTTACATTTTTTAGATGTTATCAATTGAAGTAATTTTTAATGTTTAATTACATTTTATCACCTTAGTCAATTCAACTGCATTCCTAACTTAATTCAACTTACATTTGAATAAATTGAATTTCTTGTTGAACCTGAAACTAAAATATTTAATTAGATGTGAAGTTGAGATATAATTTTTTTTAAGCATTTAAGCTGAAAGAATGTACAATTCTAAGTTACAATTTGGAAAGCAGAAAGTCACGTTAAATAGTCTCATAGTAATCCAACTTACACCCAAGTTCACTTTTTACAGTGTAGTGTGTTAATATATAAGGGAAATATATAAATAATTGCACATGTAAATGTATGTCTGCTGAAGATTTTATGTTGCAGATTTAAGTACATGTTAAATCAATTGATTTTGATGGGATGTAACTAATAACCTATAAGGCCCCACTATATGAGCCATGCAGAGTGTATCTATTATAAATGGTTATCTATTTATGAATACTTACATTATGATAATAAGCCCACATTATGTTGTAAGTAGCTGACAGAATGCAGTGCATTATGGGCTAGTCTTTATACTTGCAAAACCAATAACACCAAGGAATGAATCAAATTACGTTCTGTAAGTAGCATTCAGTAGTCGTAAGAGTTTGATACCATTTAATTTTTATTCAGGACTGAAGCCTTCAAGGACTGTGAGCAATTCGTCTAAGGTATTATAATGGAAGCCAGTCTAACAAATCTGTTAGACAGATCAAATCTGTTGCGTTTGCTTAAATGGCTTAAAGTGTTACATGCAATTTTGGCAATTTAGTGTAATTTAGTTCAGGGAATGAGGTAAAGCGGGTGCTATGGAGAAAGCAGGGATAATGTCAAAATCATTTGGCCCTAGCCAAATATAAATTAATTTAAAAAAAAATGCAGATTAAATGACCCCTACTGGCTTTCACAGAGAGAAATACGAACAGAACAAATGGCAACTAACAGAGGCGATTACATTTCCAAGAGTACTTTTTTCCTCTTTTTCTCTGACTTGTTACAGCTGACATTAAATTATATATGTTATGAATTTCAATTCATAAATTGTCAAGGTAAACATTGACCCCTTGTCCTTTTTTAAAACAACACAAACAAGAAATGTGGGAGAGCTGAAATTAGTATTTTTTATTATTATAATAGTAACTTGGTATTTTATATCTTGCCTTAATTTGAACATTCTGCCCTGTCATGATTTTAAAACCCATGGATTTTCTTACTTAGATTTTTTGTCTTTTGTTTCCAGTCAAAATATCTGAAAAATCTTAAATCAAGATGGATTTTCTAGACAAGTAAAAATAATTTCTTGTTTTCAGAAAAACAAGCCAAAATTAAGTGATTTTTTGCTTAGAACAAGCAAAATAATCTGCCAATGGGGTAAGAAAAAAATCTTATTTCAAACAGAAAACAAGATTATTTTTCTTACCCCTTTGGCAGATTATTTTGCTTGTTTCAAGTTTTTTTTTTCTGAAAACAAGACAATAATTTTTACTCGTCTAGAAAATCCATCCTGATTTAAGAATTTGCAGATATTTTGACTGAAAACAAGACAAGTAAGAAAAGCATTTTTTGCAGTGTTCAAGTGATGGCCGATTTATAAGCAAAAAAGATATGTGTGGTGAACTCATATAAGTGTTATTCGTTTCATCATCATTCCCTTTGTCATTTTGAGTTGTTTGCTGATCTCTTCTCTCCTCACCTCACCTGTGTGGGCAGCATTCATAAAGTTATGTAATGAAGTGTAGTCTGTATACATTAGTAATAACATGCTCCACACAAACACTAGCCTAATAACATTTGCACTATTCAAGTGGGGATTAGCCATCGGTTTCCTTTCCATCCCCTTTTAACGTTTTATACGAAATAGTCTAGCTGTTTGTTTTGTTTTCTCACCTGGAATTTGTTAGATAGTTCTAAAGGGATTCAAACGTGTCATTTATTGAGCCTACATTTTGAACGACACCATTACGCGTGTTTATGAATCAAAGGCATCTCATAACACAAAGTTCCAGTCATCATCTTCATCTTTTGCCACATCTTTAAATACAAAACCCACTGGCGACAGAGAGGTTAACCCAAGCAGTGCAAAAATAGGATCGCGTTCATGTCACTCCCTCAAAGGCTGTAGGTTCACACCTCTTTTCAGGTTTACATCTGGACTGAGCTGCACAACCTGCTCCCGGTCAAAATCTATCCCTCACCGTACATTCACAGCCCTGTTAAACGTATTTACAGCTGGAAGATGAATTATCGGCTCTCTGCGATTCTTTTGCAGCAGTGTAATAGTTAAATCAGTGCCGAATGCGTTATTTGATGTGGTGTGTGGTGCCTAAGCTTGAACAGTCCTCTACAGTGAGAAGATGGCGTCGGACGGAGCGAAAGGGGAGCAGCCACCTCCGCTACAAACACTGGTAACCACTGGCCATGGAAGCGTCGAGGCGGTGAGAGACATTTTAAGCGTAAAAATGACATCTTGTCAGCCGCAATGATCATTACCGCGAAGGTTAATTATGACAGGGAATGAACGGGGTTAATAGAATAGGAATCATCCAGTGCTGTGAATCACTATCAGTGAATGTGTTACGGTGGTCCGTCTGTATATGGAGGAGACTGAAAGATTTTTGAGGAGAATACTTTGTTATAATATTGTATCCTTTTATTTCGGGCAGAGCACAATAATGTATAACGTACGAGATTTTGTTTTCTTATTGTGTCTTTAATGTGCAGCTGCGCTCGATTTAATATTACCATGGTAAGCCTAGAAGGTTACCTTTCAAATATTGAATATTTAACAGTCGTCTTGAATTGAGTGCTATCTGTTGTCACGTTTTGTAAAACCATGATAATAGAAATCGAGGTATTTTTATTAACTGCTTTTTTAAGCGTGTTTAATTGCACAATAAAATATGTATCTATTATAATAACATATGCATATATGTGCATATAAATAGTTGATATTCTTGCTATTGATATATATTGTAATCTTAAAACGATACATCAAAAAAGTACACTATATTTGTCTATTTATATATGTCTGACGTATATGTGTGTGTGTGTGTGTGTGTGTGTGTGTGTGTGTGTGTGTGTGTGTGTGTGTCTGTGTGTGTGTATGTGTACACATAAACACAAATATATATGTCAGACACAAATAATTATATCAGTATAATACATTTGTAAAGTAATTTTAGAAATGTAATAAATTATAGGATTTAATAAATATTCTAATATGTGTGTAAAATAATACATATTTAATATATAAATAAATATATATAAAGTGTAATACATTTAGTAAATGTAAAATAAATGTAAAAAATTAATGCAAATATATATGTACTGTATATATTTATTATTTTATGTACTATACTGTATTCATTTTATATATGTATTATACTAATAATACATTTAGTAATTGTAAAATAAATTGTCAAATTAAAATTAAATGTATTGTATATGTGAATATGTATATATACTGTATATATTTATTATTTCATGTATTATACTATATACATTTTATTTAAAAAATATATACATATATAAAGTATAATACATTTAGTAATTGTAAAATAAATCGTAAAATTAAAATGAAATGTATATGTGAATATGTACTGTATACGTTTTCTTAGATAAAGAATACATTATGCAACAATAATTGAATTTCACACATTCTGATGACAAGTCTTCAACATATATAGACGAACCCCACTTACCACCCTTAAAAAAAAATCAATGTAACCCCCAGGAGAGATGCTATAGAGCCCTCTAGTACAGTTTCCTCAGAGGTTCTCCTTGCTCTCAAATGTATTGATCTGCATGCAGTGTCTTACGGTAAAGGGCGGTCTTTAGTTTCAGTAGTAGGATTTGTATCTCATCTTACCATCCATCTTTGTAAATTAATTTGCATGACAGACAAAACATCACTTTGGAACATTATAGCCAGCCTAGGGCTGTGCAATATGGACAAAATAATCATATTGCGATTTTTTGAAGGAATATTGCGATTGCGATTTTATTTGCGATTTTTTTTTGTTGCTTTTTCAAACAAGCTACATACATACATTCTAAATGTATTCAGTGCACAAGAAGTGGATAACAAAACATTTCACCATGAAATAACATAGTATTAAGTTTAATAAACAAAACTGTAGTAAAATTGTCTTTAAAACAGACAACATAAAATAAATAAGCCATTTTACTTTTTTCCCGGTACTTTAGCCTACTTTGTGCAATAAAGAATACATTCATTTCAGTGGAAAAATAAGTCCAAAACTCTCTATTTTAACATTTTGAGGGTTCTAAAATCTTTTGCTTTTTTTTTTTTATTTAGAAATTATGTTTTAATTTTTCTGATAATGAAAAAGCATAAACATTTATTTATTTTTAATCAAATGAAAAATAAACCCTTTTAATTTTTGTGAAACAAACAGAAATTTACTGTTAAAATCAATGTGTGGAAGAAAAATTATATTCAGTTTAAAACGTTTAAATAATAATTAAGTGGTTAATCTTGTTGTAATTTTTTTATCATATATATTGTTTTATGTAAATTATTTAAATAGGAATATATAAACACCTACATCATACTGTACAAAAGTAATACAGGACTAATATTGTTCTGTTACATGTTAAACCGTACTTTTATTTTGACAGTTTGCCGTGAAGTTTCTGTGTGTATATGATGCTAGTTTTCTCAAATAAAACGGTAAAAGTGAAACTCACAGCAGCGATTTGGCGATTGACTTTATCTGTTCACGTGAGATGCAAATGCCAAAAATTAGCGGGAGTGTCACGTGTGTTTCAGTCTGCATGTAGTAAAGAAATAAAACGCGTCTCCATCATTCTTACATACAGAAGCAAACGGAACATGCAGGATTCATATTAAAACGGTCTTTTTGCATTTCAGTTTTCACAGACACTAGGCCATATCGCGATTTGAATTAAGTGACAGACCAACTTTTGATTTATTAATCCAAAAATCGACGAATTACGTGGCATTCCGCGCTATAGTAGATTAGGTTTTTATGAATGGAGTCCGCGATCCAGTCCGTGTTTTCTTGGAGGAGACATTGTAATCACGCGACCATGAAGAGACAGAAATGACATGCCTTAGTGTAAATAAGATAAATAACATAAGGCAATTTAGTATGCTTAATAAAAGAACTATGTATAGACCTGTTCTATAGGAAAGATAACCTTAAATGACTTCTATTTGTGATGTGGCGCTATATCGAAAATAAAATGAACTTGACGTTCAAGGGGGGCGGGGGTGCCGTTGGGGGGATAGATAAAATCGCAGCCTTGTGCGGTTTAGAAATCGCATGTGCTTAAATCGCGATTTTTTTGCGATTGCGATTAATTGCACAGCCCTAAGCCAGCCATATAGCAAATACTTACAGATGAATGTTTCAGGGATGCACAGAATGGCACAAAAATGTAGCGAAAAGAGAGATGTAATGAAGCGGAGGCGGGTTGAGGGGTGGGGGGTGTTCACTGGAGATGTTTCTAAATCGGTCTGAATTTTAGTGACTCAGCTGGCATAGTTCAGAGTACTGTGTCACCCAACCGATCTGATCTGCTTTAACTGCTCGAGGCCCCTTTACATTTAGAGTTGGGTTGAACAGGTGCGCGGTCTTCCGCGCTGCCCATTGGCCACTGGTGTGAAGTCATAAATCTAAGTCTTGTGCATCTACCCAGACACCTTTCTCAAGGGCTACATATCCTCACAGAGGTCCATGAATAGTTTATTTGAGGGGGAGTTTTGTTTATCAAGCATACTTAAGTGGTCTGACCCCTTCCATGACCAGTCTGGCTTGAGAAAAGAATTGCCTCAATGGCTCTACATTGTTTTCAAGAAAGCATTGTGCAAGGCTTGGTCAACAGCATCTCCCACTGACCAGTATTGGCTTTTTTCTTCAACCTCAGCACTCTCAGTATTGCTTTATCTGTGGACTCCCACCATTGACTGAGGTTGCGAGTCTCATAATGTGAGAATAATTTCTTCAAGAACAAATCATAGTTATATTGTGACATCTGTAATTTTGCGTGCAGGAGTTGTTTATCAGTTTCAGAAGAAGGTTCTATGTTTATGCTACGATCAGTTTTGCAGTTGGGGTCAAACCTTAAAAACTGGAGACAGTTTGATTAAACATTCTCTACTCTCTCATTTCTCATTACACAGAGATCTGTCACGTGTGCCAGCTAGTCATTTCTAAAAAGACTCACTCATTAGAGTTCGTACATACAGTACATGGAATGGAGTATTAGAAATTGGTCTTTGACAAGGTAGACCTCTTAATGAAGCACATCATTTGTGGAAAGGTCACTAGAACTACTGGTCTTAGTTACAGGCCCTAACAATGTGAAAAATCGAAGACATTTTGATTGGGCTAATGTAACTTCCATAGCAGGCGAATATGCATTATTTTTCTGACTGTCTGTTCAATTCCTTAGTCCGCCAGGTATTAAGAACAAGTGATACATTTTGTTTTTTGTCGAAACCTCACAGAAACATTCATTACTTACAGTTGAAGTCAAAAGTTTACATACACCTTGCAGAATTTGCTAAAAAGTGAATTATTTGACCAAAATAAGAGGGATTATACAAATTGCATGTTATTGTTTGTTTAGTACTGACCTGAATATTACACATAAAAGATGTTTACATATAGTCCACAAGAGAAAATAATAACTGCATTTATATAAATGACCCCATTCAAAAGTTTACATACACTTGATTTTTAATACTGTGTTGTTGCTTGAATAATCCACAACTGTTTTTTTTGTTTAGTGATAGTTGTTCATGAATCCCTTGTTTGTCCTGAACAGTTAAACTGCCTTCCTTTTCTTCAGAAAATCCTTCAGGTCACACACATTCTTTGGCTTTTTAGCATTTTTGTGTATTTGAACCCTTTTCAACAATGACTGTATGATTTTGAAATCCATCTTTTCATGCTGAGGACAACTGAGAGAATCCTATGCAACCAGAAGGAAAAACAATGCATTAAGAGATGGAGGGTGTAAACTTTTGAACAAAATGCAGATGTGTACATTTTCCTAATTTTACCTAAATGTAATCTTTTTGTTCATTTAATACTGCCGTTCAGAAGCTACAGAAGATACTTACATGTTTCCCAGAAGACAAAATAAGTTTATCTGATCTTTAAATTCAATTGCATTCAAATTTGATGCATTGTTTTTCCTTCTGGAGCATCAGTGACCTTCTGTACCTTCTGTAATAGTTGCATATGAGTCTCTCAGTTGTCCTCAGTGTGAAAAGATGGATCTCAAAATCATACAGTCGTTGTTGGAAAGGGTTCAAATACACACAAATGCAGAAAAAACTAAACAAATAATTTGTGGGACCTGAAGGAAACGGGCACATTCCTAAGCATGATTATTGTTTGTTTGGAAACAACAAAAATGATTTATTTATTTATTTATTTTTAAATCTCTGTCGTTCAAATATGTTCAGATCATTGCATCCCTAATTACTACCCAGAGGAGCTCAGACTTGACAGAACTTTTGGTTTCAAAAGTAGTTGGTTAATGTTTCACTGAAAACTTAATACTGTGCCCACTCAACACCTTCTCTGCCAAGGACCTAGTAGACCGTCTGAGATATGCAGTGTCATTTTCCTGTAACAAGGCTTGTGTTCTTGCTCTGTGTTTCAGAAATGCGAGCTGAACATCGACAACCTGAGCAAACCAGAGCTCCTGACCCTTCTGAGCATTATGGAGGGAGAACTCGAGGCCAGAGACCTGGTCATTGAAGCTCTTAGGGTGAGTATGAAATCTTTCCACTTGTACGTTCTATATTTGTGCACCTTAAGAGTAAAAGTAGTTAGGCATGGGGATTCAGGGTCTGTGCCATATTGTTATTAAAAATTCTGTCTCTCTATAGACTTTCCTGTAAGTTGAAAAGCGAAAAGCCCATAAATAGTCATTTCATTTCAATAACTGGAATGAAGAATCAATAAACCATATATTTATCACTTAGACTTGCATATATAGTTTATTTCCTTTCTTTAGACGGTTTTATGAGATTTTATAGATTTGATGTCCTTTAGTTCTTTCTGCTCAGCTGGATATGTATAATTTGGACTGTAGCCATCATAGATCAATGTGAGTTTTCTAAAATTTGGTTCCCGTCAGTGCTGAATATTTTGTGTACCCAAAGATAGAAAATGTTTAGGCCTCGGCACAATAGCTGAATCAAGGGGATTGTAAGGTCATGGTACAGCGTTGTCCCTATTTGTCTTTGCATTGAGGTCAGACGTTCACACAGGGGTAAGAGGCCAAGCACATCTGATTAAGATTAAAAAAGGATACACTTCCAAAATCGAGGTCAGGAGTGTCACTATATTTTCAGGTGTTCTAGTTCAGGTTGTCTCTGTGAGTTTCTAGGCCAGAGTATTGGCAAAACGATGGGCACATTTTCTGTCTCAGTCTCTCAGACTCCCTTTCTGTCTCTTTTTTGCTTAGTTCATGCAGGTCTGTGATGCCCGCTTGTGTCATTCACCCTCTTCCGCTTTACTCTGGGGTGGTTTCCGTGCATTTTAGAGGCTGCTCTTTTTGTTATTCTGTTCCCTTGGCTGCAAGTATTTCCCAGCTGGTTTTCCCCCCGCGGATATACTATCTCTTTCTCTCTCTCCCTCATCCCTCATTCCCTTTCCACAGCAACCGGCTCAAGCACAATGATCTCGTTTGTTTCCTTAGGGAGATAGTGATAGGGCCAAGCACGTCCATGCTGACTTTTAGACATGCCAATTTAAAAAAGCCAAATAATGACATTTTGTTTATTTTCTAGGGCATACTGTAAATATTGCATTTGATACATGAGAGATGAAAGCAGCAACCCTATGCATTATTAAGAAGCTGTGCGATTAATTAGCGAGCTGAAAAAGCTCTGTGCGATGTATCGTTTTTCGTCAGAAACAATAGCGGGATGTAAGCAGATTTTATCCAGCTTAGTTTTTGGGCCAGTGTCATCTTGCATTGTAAAGTTTATCACAAGACAAATGGATGGTCTTTAGTGCAGACAGATCACTTAGAAACTGTGAACAGGACATCTGGATACAGAGATGCTTGCAAGCCATTATGTCTCAAGTGAGCTTATTTCCATTCATAAAGCCAGACATGTCAAGTAGAGTAATGGCAGAATAATGCCATCAAATATTTGTGTATAAGGGCAGAACTACAGAGTAACTTTTCTGTCATCTTCAGAACAATAGTCAAAAGTTTACGTGTACCATGCAGAATCTGCAAAATGTTAATTATTTTACCAAAATCCGAGGGATGATACAAAATGCATGTCATTTTTTATTTAGTACTGACGTGAATAAGATATTTCACATAAAAGACGTTTACATATAGTCCACAAAAGAAAATAATTGATGAATTTATAAAAATGACCCCGTTCAAAAGTACTTGTTACCTGAATGATCCACAGGAGTTAAAAGATGGATCTCAAAATCATACAGTCATTATTGGAAAGGGTTCAAAAACACAAAAATGCTGAAAAACCCAAATATTTGTGGGACCTGAAGGATTTTTCTCAAGAACAGCAGGCAGTTTTACTGTTAAGGCAAACTCATGACTCATGAACAACTGTCACTAAACAAAAAAAAGCAGCTGTGGATTATTCAGGTAACAGAAAGGTAGTAAGAACATGGTTAAAATAGTCCATGTGACATCCGTGGTTCAACTGTTCTGAAGATGAACGAAAGTCTTACAGGTTTGGAACGACATGGATGAACCTCATTTTTGGATGAACTATCCCTTTAAAATACTGGCTGTGTAGGCAGCTCTCTAGGTTTTGGAACAGAGCCTGTGTGTACCTCTAGGGCCACAGCTACTCTCCTTTTTCTTTTTAGCTTGCTTTTATTGTGATACCACGGTTTGTTTCACCAAAACATACACACAAGTGCTTTTGCAAAAACCTGACTAGGATTAATAGACAAACAGGACTGGAGTTGTGTAGGGTAGTGCTGGGCGATATGACGATATATATCGTGGGGACGATAGAAAAGTGTCTATCGTCCTATTTCTCTTCTATCGTTTCTATCGTTTCTAACCTAATTTTATCAATTACTAAAGAAAATATTGCATTAAATAGACTATGACAAATGTATGATAATGTATTGTTAATATGCAATGCATACTCTGCCCTATAAGTGATAATCAAGAATAAAAATGAACTTTTTCACACAAAAAAACTCCGTCTTGTGCGACGTGACGCTTTACGTTGTTGCGACATGCTTTAACTCGTGAGTGCTTAGCCTAAAGATGGAGACGCAAGAGGTTGAAGATGAATGCCCGGAGTCGCACTCGCAACAAACTGAAACTGGGGGGTACGTCAGTGATTTGGTTGCATTTTGGCTTCAAGAGCTCCGACACTGACGCCTGTTTCACATACTCCGTCTACAGTTGGTATTCGTTGCGTATTTTTTTCCGCACCCATGTTAACGGATTAGAGCGTTCACACTGCACGCGGTTGCTGTCCGGTAGTGCGTTCCAGAAGCGGTGCGTTTGCAGTGGACGATCGTTTTGGCACATAGTCTGTTTTTGCTGTGCTGCATTGCGTTGCATGCTCTGAATGAAAGTGACAGCGCATTGTTCGCTGTAAAAATGAACATGGATTGACACGGAAATGTACCATAAATACATATAAATGCAGTCTACTGTCATCACGTGGCTTTTTGGCTAGGTTTAAAATAGTGCAGTTTTAAATAAACAAGGCAACATAATAGATGCACTTGTCCAGGTAGAAAAGTTCTTTAAAATATGTTTTTTAATAAAGATTTAATGCGAAAGAAGGGCACAGAGAGCCGACTGTTTCTGTCTGTGGTAAGTTTTAATTTAAAATATTTGTGATAGCCCAAATTCAATATGAAAAGGAAGTTATAGCCTATAACCTATGCTGTGTTTAAATGTGTTGCAACTTGCTTGAGCAAATATACAAATCTAGAAGTCAAGTGCATTGAATAATAGCCTACGTTGTTTATAATACGTTGAGTTTAAACGTGAATTTGTCTAGTATTATTGTACTGTGATAAAAGTATCCCAATGCTGAAAAAGCACGTTTGGATTAGAAATTAAAATAACGGATAAATGGTGTTTGTGGTAAACAGACGCGGATCAGGAACGAGTCCGTGCTGCTTCTGCACCGCATACGTAACGCACACACGGACTGCAGACGGAGATGTGTGAAACATACTTTATTTTGGTTTGCAAACTTTGCACTACAAGGTTGAAAAATGTTTTGTTTATTTTTTATAATTGAGTGCTTTTCTGCTCAGAAACTTGAAATGGTTGTGCAAAAAAAAAAAAGAGTTTATTTTGATAATACTATTTAACTATGATGTGGATAAAAAAAAAAAATGTGAAGGCTACCGTAGCTCTACCTCCACCACATCTGTTGTCATTTGATACATTTATATTGCTGCACTAAAATGTATTTTTCTAATTTGTGACAGTTCAGTTAAATGTCACTTCAAATAACAAATAAAAATAAAGTTGCAAAAAAAATAAAATAACTGAAAACGTACTTTATTTTGGTATATCGCGATGTATATCGTTATCGTGATATAAAATAATCCATATCGTGATACATGATTTTTCCATATCGCCCAGCACTAGTGTAGGGTGTTTGATAAATGTGATTGGCTGCTTTCTGCCTGCGCCGCTATGATTAGATGGAGGCGTTTAGCTCCTGAACACACTCTCTGGCACTTCCACGTGAGCTAGTGTCAGGTCATCGTCGCTAAATGAAACTGGAGACAGGTTCAGAGATAGCAGTTCAGTGCTGCTTTCTCTTTTTGCATATGAGGGATTGTTTGTGACTGTGAACATGTTTAGCCTCTGATGTGAATGCATTTTTACCGGAGCCGCTGCCCCAGTTCATGTTCACGTGGCTATCACGGGGAGCGTCATTCATTTTGCTACATTCTTTTTGTGTGGTGGATGGTAAGAGTTGTTTCCCTGTGTGACTGATAAAAATAGCGCACAAACACACTGTTCTTTGTGTAAAGGGTCCAAAATTAACACTCGCCAATCCCCAAATCAACACTGCCCAGTAACTTTAAAGGGAACTGCAACTAGGGTTGCGAAGGGGTGGAAAATTTCCAGAACTTTTCTGGAAAAAGGGTAGAAATTCAACTGAAATTGCAGTAAATCTGGTTGCTTTATCCAACATTATGCTGCAAGATTTTTTTTCTACTACATATCAGTTCCATGAAGATATTTTGTAAT